>NW_025215265.1:46441-53482 GCF_004010195.1 Chiloscyllium plagiosum | reverse complement strand
TGTTGAACTCATTAATCCGGGAGCGTAGGGGAATGAAGGTGAGGCCTCTGCTGAGGACTGATCTTTCATCCTCAGAGAGGGGTAGGTCTGGAGGGATGGTGAAAACACGGCAGGGCTGGGAGCTAGGACCTGGAGTGGGGCTGGAGTTGGGCGTGGTGACGAATATCGGCGTGGGGGCGGGGTTAGACGTGACTGAGATCGGCGTGGGGGCGGAGACACATGCGGCGTTGTGGTCGTGCAGGTTGGTGATGTCACTGGGGGCGGAAGTGGCTGTGGTGACGACCGAGACAGTGCTATTCCTGATAGCCGCGGGGGCCGCGAATCTGTTGGCGATGGTCTTCCTGGCGATCATGGAGGCGGTTGTCTGGGCGGCGATCGCGGAGGCTGCGAGATCGGTGGGGGTGGAAGTGACGTCTTGGTCCGCGGCGGCGGTTGTTGCCGCGGGCGATGTAGCAGACGCGTGGTTAGATGGCGCCGGAACGATTTCGGAGGCCGATGGAAGATTCTGGAACAGTTGAGGAATCCGGAGTGTGGGGGTAAGTACATGAAAGGTTTTGGTACTTACTGTCTTTAATTTCCGATATGGCCAGGAAGAAATGTTTGTTTAGTTTATGGATCCTCCTGTGGATGAAGAACAGTAGAGGTCCTTTACAGGTCTGTGAGAGTGTTGTCCTGAGCTGGGGCAGGGCTGACTGTAGGGAATGTAGGTAGCGGCGCATGGCTGCAAGCGTGGAGTGGAGGATCCGGAGGGAGGTCTGTTGCTGGAGGTTTCGGATTTGTTGTAGGTCCTGGTTGTCCTGGTTGAGTCCAAATTTTGTTGGTCTGAACGTAGTCCGGAGTCAGTGCGGGATAAGTCAGTTCCGTAGGCAGGTCCCTCCAACCACAGGGATGAACTCAGATTTCTGTATGGTATGATTCCATCAATATGGCTGTGTCAGGCTGTTACTCAATGAATCTGTGAGAGAGGTCACCCAATGTTGGCACTAGCCCCCAGATGGTAGTGAGGAGGATTGTGCAGGGTCAACTGGGCTAGTTCTGCCATTGTCTATTCAGATGCCTAAGTCAATGCCAGGTGGTCCATCCTGTTGAGACTTTGTACCATTTGGTACAACTGAGTGGCTTGTTTGGCCATTTCAGAGGACAGCTGAGAACTAACTGCCTCACTGTAGGTCTGGAGTCACATGTAGGCCAGACTGAGTGAAGACGGCAGATTTCTTTTCTGACAATCAACAATGGTTTCATGGTCATCAGTAGGTTCAGAGTTCCAGATTCATTTTTATTGAATTTAACATTGTGGGATTTGGATGTGGGTCCCCAGAACATTAGCTGAGATTCTGGCCTAGCGATAATCCCAGTCAGCCATCATCTCCCCATTGTATTCCCCATGTCTGTTCTTTCCCATGAACTGGATTGCCATGTTGTGAGAGTGATGTATTTTTTCTTGTTGTAGACCTGGTGGATCTGATGATGATCCAGAACGCCCAGATGCATCAAGTGGTCATGAATAACCTCACCATGGCAGCGCTGAAGGGATTCGGGTACAGTGCACAGGCCCGGCCTGCCATGCAGGTCAGAACTCACACACTTTCACACTGATTCCTGGATGAATACTTTGCTTCAGTATTCACTACAGAGAGGGGCTTTGATGTTTCTGAGGACAGCGTGAAACAGGCTGATATGCTCAAACAGGTTGATGTTAAGAAGGAGGATGTGCTGAAATTTGTGCAAAGCACAAGGATAGATAAATGATCTGCAGCATACAGGACATACCCTGGGCTACTACAGGAAGTGAGGGAAGAGATTGCTGTGCCTTTGGTGATGATCTTTGCACCCTCGCTCTCGACAGGAAGAGCACCAGATGACTGGGGGGTGGCAAATGTTATTCCCTTGTTCAAGAAAGGGAATAGGGATAATCCTGGAACATATAGACCAGTCAGTCTTACATCTGTGGTGGGCAAATTATTGGAGAGGATTCTGGGGGACAGGATTTATGATTACTTGGAAAACCATAGTTTGATTAGAGATGATTAGTATGGCTTTGTGAAGGACAGGTCATACCGCACAAATCTTATTTAAATTTTTGAGGATGTGACAAAACACATTGAAGAAGGTAGAGCAGTGGATGTGGTGTATATGGATTTCAGCAAGGTTTCTTTTTAAATTAGATTACATTACAGTGTGGAAACAGGCCCTTCGGCCCAACAAGTCCACACTGACCCACCGAAGTGTAACCCACCCATACCCCTACATTTACCCCTTACCTAACACTACGGGCAATTTAGCATGGCCAATTTACCTAACCTGCACATCTTTGGACTGTGGGAGGAAACCGGAGCACCCGGAGGAAACCCACACAGACACGGGGAGAACATGCAAACTCCACACAGACAGTCGCCTAAGGCAGGAATTGAGCCCAGATCTCTGGCGCTGTGAGGCAGCAGTGCTAACCACTGTGCCACTGTGCCGCCCATAAGGTGCTTGATAAGGTTCCCCATGGTAGGCTCATTCAGGAAGTAAGGAGGCATGGGATACAGGGAAATCTGGCTGCCTGGATACAGAATTGGCTGGCCCATAGACAGAGGGTGATGGTAGGTGGAAAGTATTCAGTCTGGAGCTTGGTGACCAGTGGTGTTCCACAGGGATCGGTTCTGGGACCTCTGCTCTTTGTGATTTTTATAAATGACTTGGATGAGGAAGTGGAAGGGTAGGTTAGTGAGTTTGCTGATGACACAAAGGTTGGTGGAGTTGTGGATAGTGTGGTTGGCTTTTGTAGGTTGCAACGGGACATTGACAGGATGCAGAGCTGGGCTGAGACATGGCAGATGGAGTTTAACCTGGAACAGTGTGAAGTGATTCATTTTGGAAGGTTTAATTTGAATGCTCAATACAGGGTTAAAGGCAGGGTTCTTGGCAGCGTGGAGGAACAGTGGGATCTTGGGATCCATATCTATGGATCCCTCAAAGTTGACAGGTTGTTAAGAAGGCATATGGTATATTGGCTTTCATTAACAGGGGGATTGAATTTAAGAGCCGCAATGCTTTGCTGCAGCTCTATAGAGCCCTGGTTAGACCACACTTGGAATATTGTGCTCAGTTCTGGTCGCCTCATTATAGGAAGGATGTGGAAGCTTTAGAGAGGGTGCAGAGGAGATTTACCAGGGTGCTGCCTGGGCTGGAGGGTGTGTCTGATGAAGAAAGGTTGAGGGAGTTAGGGCTTTTCTGATTGGAGTGAAGAAGGATGAGAGGTGACTTGATAGAGGTGTACAAGATGATGAGAGACATAGATAGAGTGGATAGCCAGAGACTTTTTTCCCCAGGGCAGAAGTGGCTATCACAAGAGGATATAATTTTAAGGTGACTGGAAGAAGGTTTAGGGGAGATGTCAGAGGAAGGTTCTTTAGAGCGGCACAGTGGCTCAGTGGTTAGCACTGCTGTCTCACAGCACCAGGGACCTGGGTTCGATTCCAGTCTCAGGTGTCTGTCTGTGTGGAGTTTGCACATTCTCCCCATGTCTGCGTGGGTTTCCTCTGGGTGCTTTTGTTTCCTCCCACAGTCCAAAGATGTGCAGGTCAGGTGAATTGGCCATGTCCAGGCTAAATTACCTGTAGTGTTAGATGCATTAGTCAGAGAGAAATGCAGTGGTAGTAGAGTTAGGGACATTTAAGTGACTCTTGGATAGGCACTTCGATGATAGCGTTATGTAGGTTAGTCTGATCTTAGAGTAGGGCAAAGGGCTGGCACAACATCGAGGGCCAAAGGGCCTGAACTGTTCTATAATCACTTTATTTGTGTTTGCTCGCTGTGCACTGAATGTTCCATTTCCCACAACACAGCCATGGTGGCAATGTGTTCATAACCAGAGAATTTTACCTTGGTGACATTTTACACACACCAAACAGATCAGACAGGACCTTTGATTAACATCTCGTACTAAGGTCAACCCTTTGAACAGTACAGCACTCCTTCCATGGAGTCTCAAACCCAAACACTTCTAATGCCTCCACTCTACACACTCGACACTAGTGTCCTGATGAAATGTTGATTCTCCTGCTCCTCAGATGCTGCCTGACCTGCTGTGCTTTTCCAGCACCACACTCTCGACTCGGATCTCCAGCATCTGCACTCCTCACTTTCTCCACACTGGAAGCCACTCATTAATCCCAGTCCAACCCCACCAACAATTCCACTTTAAAAACCTTATCCTTATGTTCAAATCCTCTGGAAATTTCCTCCATCCCAGCAGCTCCCTGAGAACATGGTGACCCCCCAGTCACGGTCTCTCTTGCAGCTCCCACAGAATTCACAACGGCATTGAGCTCTTTGTCAGAACGTCAAATTCCCTCCATAAACTCTCTCTCTCTTCTTTCCAAGGCCATCTTCAATACCGACGGATGTGGTCATGGACTTAATCACCTGTCTATCTATCTCCTTATATGGATCAATGCCAGTTTTCGCCAAATAATCTTCCTGTGACTGTTATCGAGACACTTCTCTGTCAAAGCTGCTACATAAATGCAAGTTGTTGTTGAATTAAACTGATGAGTGCACATTCCACCTGAAATGGCCAACAGCTGCCGTATGTAATTCCCACTATTACAATTATCATGTTTAAACCTACAACCATTCAGACCTCTATGTGGTGAACAAAAAACGCTTGGTTTAAGAAATCAGTCTGACAGTGTTGTGTTTCTTCGCAGAACCGCATGTCCATCAGAATGGAAGACAGCGAGCCAGATACAATCTATCACCATCATTACGCACCTTGGCCATACACTGTGTATCCCTCTTGGTCACACCAGGTTCAAACCCAGAGTCAACCTCAAGCGCAGCACATGGTGAGAGGACAACAGGAGAATCTGAGGCCTACAGTACGCCACCTCAGTGGAGATGCGCCCCCTAGTCCCCGGAGAGAGATGTAAGTTCCTGGCTGCTGTGTTGTGGTGGTAATCCACAAGCCCAGGGTGAACTCTGGGATCATGTACAAAATGCAGCCAGAGGGTAAATGTGGACTGGAAAAGTCTTCCTTGCTTATACCCTTGATGGCAGGTGTCACAGATTGTTGTAAAAATCCACCCTGTTCACTATTGTCCATTCCAGGTGTATAACTGCCATTTGTATCTTGTCTGGCCTATGTTTGATTCCACACCCCCAGCAATGAGCATGACCTCATGTCCCCTGGGCAATTACGGACGGGTAATTTATGTTGCCATATCTCACAAATGAATGAAAAGGTTTGAAAAAGTGGCAATGAATTTGCTCCGATCAATATCTACCAGACATTTACCCCACTGCTACCTAGTGCCAGGATTATGTTCCCATTCAGAGCAGACCGTTGTTCTGTTATTAACAGATATACCTTGTCCCTTTTGTGAAAAGGATTTGCCTGTTGTGCTCCGACTCCTTTGATCTGTAGTCTCTCAAACTTTGCCAACAACATAAAACCCATCAGTTTTCTATTTCTTCCTTCAGCGCTGAGGGAGAATCTTTCGGACTCAAAACATTAACTCTGTTTCTCTTCCCACGGATCCTGTCAGACCTGCTGAGTTTCTTCAGCCTGTGTGTCATCTCAAACTCTCCTCAACCGAGTCCCTCCACGCTGGGACCCACCCAGTGAACCCTTTGTGGACTGAGTCCAATATCTTTCCACAGATAAGAGGATCAAATCGATTCAATATATCCCGAACATTCCACAGCTGGCTATGTGATCCTTTGCCACAGCATTTCATCCAGCTCAGTGACAAATTATGCTTCATACACCCAGAGGATAGACAGGCAGGAGGCTGGGAGAACACAGCAGCTGTGTCCCTCTCCCTCCTGATGCTGCCTGCCTTGCTGTGTCCCTCTCCCTCCTGAAGCTGTCTGCCTTGCTGTGTCCCTCTCCCTCCTGAAGCTGTCTGCCTTGCTGTGTCCCGCAGCATCAGGAGGGGCAGGCAGCTCCCTCCTGATACTGCCTGCCTTGCTGTGTCCCTCTCCCTCCTGGTGCAGTTTTGTTTGTCTCACTCTCCTAACAACCACTTTCGGGGATTTATTGGCTCGAACAATTAATTGGTCGCCTTCAGCCTCGGAATTGCTGGGAAAATTTTGTTTTAATTCATTCACAGGATAGGGGCCTCTCTAAGTATTCCCCGTCTCTAATTACCCTGGGGGCAGTTAAGTGTCAACCGCAATCCGGTGGGACTGGAGTCACGTATCAGCCAGGGCAGGTGAGGATAGCAGTTTCCTTCCCGAAAGGACATTGGTGAACCAGATGGTGAATTCCCTGACAATTGGCAAATGGTCTCATGATCAACGTGAGACATTTCATTCCAGATTTTCTTTTTCATTGAATTCAATATCCACCACCTGCCGCGGCAACGTTCAAACCGGGTTCTCCAGGACATGAGCTGGCTCTCGGGATTAACAGGCCAGTGATAATAGCATTCGGCCATCACATCCCCCCACGAACATGAGGACTACGGGAGGTGGTTACATAAAAGATTCAAATCTTTCTTGACCCTTTTCTCTCCCTCCCACTTTTCATCTCTCTCAGTTCGTCCTCCCTTTTTTACTTTCTCTGTATCCAACGGGAATGTGTCCAGGGGATGTGTGACCAAGGGGACAGTGTGTGCAGGGGGAGAGTGTGTCCAGGGGGGAGTGTGAGGCGAGGCAGGAGTGTGTCCAGGGGAGGGTGTGTCCAGGAGGGACTGTGTGCAGGGTGGGGAGAAGTGTGCCTGGGGAGGATGTGTGACCAGGTGGGAGAATATGTCCAGGTGGGTGTGTGTCTGGGGTGTGGGGATAGGAAAGAGTCAGACCAGGGGAGAGTGTGTCAAGGGGAGTGTGTGTCCAGGGGAAAGTGGGTTCCGGGGAGTTTGTGTTCATGGGAGAGTGTGTTCAGGGGGCTGAGAGTGTTCAGGGGAGAGTGTGTCCAAAGGAGAGTATGTCCAGGGAGTGTGTGTCCGGTGGGAGAGTGGGACCTGTGGAGAGAGTGTGTCCAGAGGAGAGTGTGTCCCCAGGGGGAGAGTATGTCCGGGGGGAGTGTGTCCAGGGCAGAGTGTGTTCTGG
>NW_025215265.1:29045-35354 GCF_004010195.1 Chiloscyllium plagiosum | reverse complement strand
CGTAAAATCTGAAGTTAACAAGGGGGCAGATGATAGCTTATTTTGGAACAGCACTGAGGCAGAGCTGGAGACTGGGGATATTATAATGGTGGGTGTAGCCAGGGTTGAAAAAAGAGAGAATATAGAGACAGAAAACAGTTCAGGGCAAAAGGAAAACTCGTGTTTGTACAGTCTTGTTCCTTCTTCAATTTTTATTAGTGAGGATTCAGTCATTGATAGAAATGAAGTGGAATTTGTGAGTGAAACTGAAGATAACAGGTTATGTATTCGTTAAATATAAATAACAGAAATAGCAACAACCTTCACGATCGCTAATAGAATTGACAGAAATAGGCTTACCAGAGACAACAATAATAGCGAGGATGGGATAGTAACCTGCCTGAATGATCATCAGAACGGCTCGTATCCGCAACTCTAACCATGCCCAATCCTGAGAAAGTAAGTATAGACCCACGGACAAACTACTGTCCATTCCAGTCTAATGCTCTAAGATTCTGATCAATTGTTGGAACATTCCAATCTGTTGTTCTAAGATTCTCTTCCTCTCCCTCTCCCTCTCCCTGCAGCTGCTGAGCACTATCATCTTGAGGATGACGCTGCTGCTGATAATATGGAATAACAGGTTGAAGGTTACCCCTTACTAATGGAAGAGGGAAACCCTCAAATGACACAGTTAGTATTCATGGAGGCTGACATCAATCACAGTCAATGTGCAAACAGCTCCAGTTAACCCTTTCACTACAATCCTTATAAGTCACAACAATACTTGGTCTGGTTGGGATGTTGTCATCGTTGAATATTGGGCTAATAGCATCATCTCCAATTGTAAAGTTAGCGGTGAGACAGAGAGATGATGCTTTCTATTCACGAACTCGATGATCCTACGATGTTTTGGCAGGGTCGGAATTGCTGGGCTCCCAATGCTGGCTGAAGCTGATAGCTAGGCCTGCTGCATCCTATTGTTTTATTTATTTATGTTTAACTTTGACATGTATCTTACCATCATTTAATGGCTTAGGTGGGGTTAGGCATTTTTGAGAGACTCCTACAGTGCCATAAACAGTGTAGATACAGTCCATTCCTCGTGGTCCTTGCACCTGCGGCCTGGTCCTGTGGAGTGACAGTCAAGCTGTCACAGAACCAGGATTCTTCGTTTTACCTTTCCCCAGTTATTGCTGGGGGTCTCAGCAGGATTGGAAGGCTGGACATCTCTCAGAATTGTCTTTTTGATGTTCATTCCTCCTGCATTGGAGAACTGCATGTGAGACAATCTGTTTCCTTAATATTTTTGTTTGACAAGTGTGTGGTTATAGGATGTCACCATATTGGAACAATTATTGTTTAGTAGTTAAACAATCTATTATTCTGCTTTTTTGTGTGTTTGTCGGCAGTGGTTGAATGAATTGTGTTTTGCTTCATGTCGAATATTTTCACAAAGCGAATTGCATCTGAAACACAGCACCTCACATTTATCTTTAAAATAAGAAAGGTTTCCGGTCAAGACTACCTTCATCATATATTTTGAGACATGCCTGCTCAGTTCCATAAGAAAAAGGACAGATATTCACGTTTTAATTGGCTAATGACTTAATGAACAACATGTTGCAGAAACACGGGATTTCACAGCGGAATGCGCCTTCCTGGAGGAATGATAGCTCTATCAGGAATTATATCGCAAACTTAATCCACCTCCCAGATCCAGCCCAGACCGTTTCAGTCCAGATGAGATATCTGCTCAACATGGAGCACTGTGCAGACCAGGTTCAGTACAACCCAGCAATCAGTCTATGATGGAATGTAGCACAGATCTCTCCAGTCCACTAGCTATCTGTCCAACACATGGAGGAGTACAGTACACACCGATGCATTGATTCAGAAACGCTGATGAAACGGTCTGTCCAGCATGGGTGATATGCAGCCCACACTAGTGTCTTGCTCTATAGACGTAGACAAGGCATCTGTACAGTATGGAGATCTGTGCAGTGAATGGATCTGTAAACCTGGAACAGTTACTGTCAAAGCAGCTGTTTTCACCACTCCAGTACATTGCTCAGTAACAATGTGTTAGATCAGTGCCCATAGTGAAGAGACTTGCAGTCCATGCTGGAAGTGACAGGATGTGCAGCTAATGCTGAAATGAAGATATTTTGACAGCACCCTGCAACGTGAGCCAGTATTCCCAGGAATGATGGGTGAAGGGGATATTGGTGTGAGTTCGGATGATGGAGAGTTTTGGGTGAGCATTTGTTCTTCAGCTTTGTAACTGGGAGTGGAGTCAGCAGATTCTTCAACTCATTGGGCAGAAACTAACAAGAATTTATCTCAGGGCCATTTTCATTGAGCGTGACTGAGGGATTATCTGTACGAGGCCGAGTTAGTTTCCTGGTGTTACCTTACGAACTCACCTCATTAACTACCCACCCCACCCCATGGTGTCCCTATCATTCAATGCCAGTCTAATTCTCCCACCCTTCATGGCTGGCGGTAAGCACCATCGCTTGGATGCCCCGTGGATGCTCTGTGATCCCTGGCACTGATACCAGCTTTAAAAGACCAATTGACACACGGTTTAGCTTTCTCAGTTTGGAGCTGCCCTGCAAAGTGGTGGCAGCTCACCACCCAGCTCAGTGCAGGATCTGCGGTCTGAAGAAATGTCCAACAATACAGGACAGGCATAAATAACCTTCTCCATTCTGCCAGGATAAGGGTCACCGTCTTCTCTCTGCTCCCGCACACTCATTGAAATCTGTTATAGCGTCTACCCCCGAACAAGGCTGATTCTGCATAACTCTCACTGCTGCACGCAGCACCTTCTCTCTCTCTCTCGCCACTTTACTCCCATACTATAAACACTGTGTATCTGTTATAGCACCTACCCGAACAAGGCTCATGCTCCACCACTCTCACGGCTGCACGCAGCGCCTTTCCTCGTTCTCTCTTTCTCTCTCGCCTTTCCAATACCCTCACACGGTGAGAGAATATTCTGGAGAATACCGATTCTGGGATATTCCAGAAAATCTTCCTAGTAATTTTCTTTTTCAGGAAAATGTCAGTGCACCAGTATGTAAAGTATAAGGGGAACGAGTAGAGATGTATGTTTTTCAAATCACATCCAATTAAAATCCATCATGAGGCCAATCAACCCTTCAAATGTGCTCAAGCATAATAAAATTGCAGATTATTTGATGGTTTTCTCAGCTCCATGCTGCAGGAACTTTCAGTTATTCAAACCCCTGGGTTCCTGTTACTGACCAGAAGACACTCCGGCACTTTTACCCCGGTTTTCTTCAAGCGCTTGTTCGAGGGCATTGCTCATGGGGACGGACACTGCAAACAATATATTCCATCAGTTGTATACTTTTATGAAATGATAAGCTCATTTTACACAGACTGACCAAAATCTACACTTATTTTATGGTTATCGGTAAGCAATAACAATTAGAATTCTGATTATTACACTTGTCTCACCTTATATTATTCAGCCAAAGACAGCTTCCAAATACTTGTCTCGTTATAAAATACAATTTCTATCCGAGAACATTTTTATCCTCAGCCGTTATCTTGACCGTTATCTGAATTGTACCTCTTTCCCTTGTTTGGAAAGTTTCTATTGTCCTTTGTCTGTGGCTGTTTCTGTCTGTAACAGTTACACAGTCTCCCACTCATTTGGCTGGACGGCTGGTTTGGGATGCAGAGGGTGGACGCCAGCCCAGGTTCAATTTCCCACACTGACAGAGGTTGCCATGAAGAGGACGCTTATCAACCTCACCTCAAAACCTTAGGTGTGCTGACCCTCAGGTTAATCCACCACGAGTGGTCTCTGTCTCATGAAAGAACAGACCCATGGTCCTTTGGAACTCTATTCTCTCACTTTTGCATTTATTTTATTTACCTACCTTACCATTTGTTTTGCCTTATGTTCCTGGGTGTTTTGGATCAGTGTCATTTTGTACGACTGCCAGCATTTCCCCCACACTGCACATTCCTGCCCAATAATCATTGACTCCATTGTTATCCACGAACCTTCTGTCTGTGCCTCAAAAAATATTCAATATCTCTGCTTCCATTGCTCTGTGGGAAGAGATTTCCAAAGTCTTACAACACTGAGAAAATAAGAAACAACGTCATCTGGGGTGTGATGTTGTTATTTTGTCTACTTACCAGAGAAAAGATATAATTATATTGGAAGCAGTTCAGAGATGGTTCACTTCACGTATTCCAGAAATGAAGGGCTTATATTATGGAGGCTTTAATGGATAATTCTTGGAATGAGTGAAGATCTTATTGAAATATGCAAGACCTTGAGGAGAATGGATCAGGTAAATAACCACTGGGTGTTTGTCTAGTCCAAACTTGTCATTGTCATAGAACCTCTACAGTGTGGAAGCAGGACATTCTGTCCATTGAGTCCACACTGGCCCACGAACGGCATCCCACCCAGACCTATCCCCCTACCCTAACCATGTAATCCTGCATTTTCCATGAGTAAACTAGCTAACCTCCATATCCCTGAGCACTATGGACAATTGAGCATGGCCAATTAACTCTAACCTGCACAGCTTTGGTCTGTGGGAGAAAACGGGATCACCAGGAGGAAACACACACAGATATGGTGAGAATTGATGGTTGCAGTTGAACCCAGCTCCTTGGTGATATGAGGCAGCAGTGCTAACCACAGATCCATCATGCTGCTCCGTTATTTCTATTAGTTATATGTGGCCGACTAAAGAAATCTGCCTGACTTGTTCCTATCACTGAACCTGACCCAGTCTGAGACCTTTAGGATCGGCCATATCTCCAACCAGGTTACATTTAAATTTGTTGCAAACTGTGGAGGAGCGGTACCAGAAAAGGTAACAGTTGCACCCTACAACCACAGTCAGAACCGGAGTGAGAATAATTCACAAAGTGGGCATTTATTCAAATGGGATTTCTCTTTCCCAGAAGTTTGTGATGGCTGAATCTTTATATTACATCGAGACTGGCTTCGTCTGATTTTCCATAGACATGTGTATCAGGGATAATGGTGCATGGAGAGAAAAGTGCACCTGAGAACACAATGAGATGAACCATGACCTACTTTATTGGTGGAGTAGTGTCAAAGGGCCGAATGGCCGACTCGTGTCCCTCAGCCCTGTGCTCTGATGTTCCATTCAGCCCTTCTGACCTGCTACACAGGAGCAGAACGAGGTCACTCCGATGGTTAGGCCTTGTTTCGAAAATGTACTTGTAGAATCCAGGCTGGCTCAACTCCACTTTCCTGCTACCCCCTCGTATCTCTCAACTCGCTTATATGTCCGAAACCAATCCACCACCTCTGTAAATACATTCAGTGACCACCTTCCACAACTCTCTGGGTTCGGGAATACCAGACATTCACTATTTTCTGAAGTATGACATTTCTTTACATCTCAGTTTGAAATCGATATCCCTTATTCTGTGTCAATGTTCTAGAGTGAGACACTATGCCCAAGTGTGGAACCACATTCTCAACAAATATGTTGTCAAGCCCCCTCTGCACCTTGTCCATTTCCGTAATGTCATGCTCATTCATTTCAAGCACAATGAATAATTGCCTCACCATTCTAGATGTACTTAATAATTCAACCCTTTCATCCCAGAAACCCGCTTAATGTACCAATTGAGTTACTTGCTGCATCGGCATGATGACTTAATGTTTCATTCGCAGGAACACTCCAATCCCTTTGTACTGCGCTTTTGTTGGGTCTCCTCTTCATTAAATAACAGCCTGCCTTTTGGTTGTCAGTGTCGTCCTCAAACTCAGATGTGTATTACAATCAGCTCTCTCCTTCAGGCTCTCAGTATAGATGTAAATAACTGAAGCCATTGGACTGATATTGGTGATACTCCAGTAGATATGACTTTATCATAAAGATCGATGAATCCTGACTCTCCGATTTCAATGTGATAACCATCCGTCATCCCATGCTAATACATTTTCAATCATACTGTGAGTTTCTGTCTATATTCTGAGGTTCTGTCTGGTGGAAGAACCTTTCCTTTTTGATACCTTGTGGAAAATCTCTGGAAAGCCTCATGTCTACCTGCTCCCCTTTATCAAGTCCGCTTGTTACATTCTCAGGGATCTTCAGAAAAACTTTGCATGATTTACAAGGCAAAATATGGTTTCCCTTTCACAAAACCATGCTGACTCTGCCTGAAGCTTTTCTAAATGCCCTGCAATTCCTTTCATAATAACAGACTGTCGCAGATTCCCAGCAATAATGGTTGGGATAAATGGTTTCTTTTCTGTGTCTCGCTCCATCCTTGAAAACAGGCGCCATATTG
>NW_025215265.1:14836-27487 GCF_004010195.1 Chiloscyllium plagiosum | reverse complement strand
AATAAAGTTTACTCCAAGAAGGAAACTTTGCGGAGTGAGATGTGAGTGGGAGGTGTAAAACAGCATGAATGGAGAGGCCAAACCACACTGAGACCAGAGGCAAAGTGGCAGCACGAACGGAGCTTGATGTTACAGCAGGGAAGGTAGACTTGATCAAAGAACTTTAGTTGTAGTGGGTAGGGAACATAAAGTGAGAGAAGGTGCACTGTAATTGGAGAGGGAGAACCTGGAATCAGAAAGGGGAGATAAGCAGGGAAGAGGATGGAGCAGCAATGGCAGGGGTTTCAAAGTGTAATTTTGGAAGCACAATTGAAATTCATACCTAGCATCTGCTTCTGGTCCTTTAAATACATGTCCTAAATCTGGGCACACAGTAATGCTCGTCAATTTGTGATTGAATAGTATCCTTGACAGACTTTGTGAACCACGGGTGGTTCACTTCCTTTCGAGTCCTTCTTTTCGAACAGAAACAATAATTTCTGAGCAGTATGGGATATCTGCTTGAATGTCTGCCCACACATACCCACTGACCTTCCTCTGGGTGTAATTCCACATCACGACTCAGACCAGATGTGAGACAGAAATACTCAATTTAGATGTCTGGCTCTAGTCAATAGTTCGGGGGAAGTTCTGCACCTGGGTGACCATCTGATCAGCGGAGACTGACTCAATCACACCTCCCAGGTGAAGCAACATTTCGCTTGTACTCTTTCAATCCAGTCTCCTGTCATTGCTGCTCACAATTCAGTCTCCTTTACACTGGTGAGACCAAACAGATACTGCACTGAGGAATATTCCCACTCTGTCAGGAGGATTAACCTTGACCTTCTCACTGTTTCCCATTTCAATCACCTTCTTTGCTCTCATACTGACATTTCAGTCCTGAGCTGCTCCAATGTTCCAATGAAGCACAACCCAAGCTCGAGCAACACCTCACTTTACGCATTGTACGTTACAGCCCGTCGGAGTTAACATTTATTTCCATAACTTGACAGTCTGAACACATTATAGCTGTTCTCCATTTTACATACATTCTGCTTCCTGGTTTCCCTATGATCTTGTCTATGTCTTGTTTATATTGCACTAAGTAGAGAGAAACCATTTTCCCATTCACACTTTAATATACACCCAATTTACATCTGCTTCTCTTTCACCACAATCAAAAGCCTCGCCTCTGTGACATTGCACCTCCACATTCTCTGCTTCCCATCATCCCTCGTCCACTTTTGTCAAGGGGTTAAAACGTCCTTTTCCGTTCTGAACAAGGGTCAAGCTTGAAATACTACCTCTGTTTCTCTGTCTCCACAGATGCTGCCAGACCTGCTGAGTTTCTCCAGCAATTTCTGGTTTTGAACAGCTTGAAAGACGTGTATCAAAGCTGCTCAAACGCCCTGTCTAACATGGAGCACCATTCACTGGGAAGTGAACAATAACGCAAGATGTACAAATTCATTGTTTCTGAAATTAGATAAGATTAGCATCATTGACACTGCAAAGTTCTTAATGAAGGACTTGGAGAGAAACAGTTACAATGTTAAAACCGAAAGTGGCACGACTGGATGAAAAAGATTCAGATGAATATTAGAATTGAATTGGAATTGTTACTGTGTGGAAACAGGCCTTTTGGCACAACAAGTCCACACCGATCCTCTGAAGACTAAACCAACCAGACACATTCCCCTATCCTATATTTACCCCTGACTAATGGACCTAACCTGCACATTCCTGAACACTATAGGCAGTTTAGCAAAACCAATAACCTGCACATTTTTGGATTGTGGGTGGGAACCGGAGCATGCGTAAAATACTCACACAGACACAGGGAAAATGTGCAAGGCAGTTGCCAGAGGATGGAATCGGACCTGGGTCCCCCGCGCTGTGAGGCAGCATCGCTAACCATTGAGCCACTGTGCTGCTCCACTGAAAATATTCAGGAGTTTTCAGAAACATGACAAGTAACAGGCGTGACACCATGGACAGAAACTCAGAGGAATGAGAATATTAAAATGGAAGTGCTACCACGTCAGGAAACAGGGTAGGTCACGGAGTGATGGGTGAATGGGTCTCGGTGTGAACTGGGGGACAGACGGCAGAATTGCATTGCAGAAATTGCAGCTCAAACCTGGAAATTCATGTGGTATTGTAGATCACAGCTGGACAGAAGGATAATTGTATTCAATTACAACCTGTAACGTTTTGCCCAGTCTAATCTTTGAGTCTATTATTCCCATTATCGTTTCATTGACGATTATGGGTGAATATACCAGGGTCAGAACTATATGTACCTAAAACTGATGACAATCCATTTAAAGCTACCACACTGACTACTGTACTTACATTCCGAAAAGCAAGACTAATATCTGATAGAGAGGGCAACATGATTACAAACCAAACAGATCAGATCGAAGCTCTGCAGTCCTGCCACATCCAGTCAGAAATGGTGTTGAACGATGGAACAACTGACGAGAGAAAAGGACTCCACAAATATTATTTGAAAACTACATTCATTGGGATTAGGGCGTCACTTAATAGGTGAGCATGTCTTGCCCAATGGACTGTTAAGACTCAATGACATTGTAGAGTTACATGTGGGCCAGAGCAGGTGTGGATGGTATTTTCCTTCCCTAAAGGACATCAATGAACCAAATCGATTTCTCCCACAATCAGCAATTGATTCATGATCATCATTCTACTCTTAATCCCAAACATTTATTGGATTTGAATTCCATCATGTACTGTAACAGGATTCGAACTCAGATCACCAGAACTTTCCTGGGGTTGTTAGACTAACACATCAGCAGCAACACTACTCAGCTATTGCTTTACCATTCCCCGAAAGAAATGGAACCTTCGTGCACATCAGTGTGAAAGACAAGGATGCGGTGTATACACCATCCTCAGCCGGAAGTGTTGTTTGGATGATATTCACAGAATCACAGATGCCAGACTTCAAACAATTCGATTCGCTGCACGTAACGTGAAGAAATAGCTGAACACAGTAGATACGACAAAGGGAATGAGCCCTGACACCATTCGTGCAATAGAATTAATGACTTGTGCTGCACAACAAGTTGTGTCCCTGGGGAAGCTGTTTTATTCCAGCTCCAACTCTGACATCTCCCTGGCAATGTGGAAAATTACACAAAAGTGTCCCGTCCCCTAAGAGGAGAATAATTACAATGTGACCAATTATCACCCCCTCAGTCCCATCACGAGAATCAAATTGGTGAGAATTCCTTTGACGGAGCTGTCGACCAGCACAGAAATAACGTGCACAGTGCTGTTTCCGATAGGCCCCTGTGGAGACGGTGTTGATGTGGAAATGTCACTGGATGACTAATCCAGACCAGAACAATTCTCTGGCAGCTGGTGGAAGTTAGAAGCAATTAATAAAATATCGAGATCTAAAATCTGGTGTCAGTAATATTGACCTTGAAGCGCATGTCCATTGTCAACGTAAATTTCCTTCGCCATCGTACATACAGGAAGTAAATCTCCCGTGCGTTCCTGGTCGAGCCAAAAAGTGATTCCAGATATACAGACATGTGGTAAACTCTTCAATGGTCTCTGAAGCGGCCATGCAAGGCCGTTATATCAAAGTTCTTCGAGGTCTTAAAGGATAAACATGAGATAACACCCGGCACCAGCCTCTGTATCGGAAAAGGGAGTAGGAAGCACAGTCCTGTCGACACTGCAAAGTCCTCCTTCCTTACATCTGAGAGGTTATGACATCATTAACAGAGGCTCCCCACAGACTGCACCGAAACATCGCAAAATGAGTAGGCCTTTCAACACAATGAGCCTGCCCCACTCTCGGTTCTGGCCAAACAACTCTTCAATTAACTTTTCCCGAACACTATATACTGTATATCCTTTGACATGATCATATATCAGAAAAATATGAAGTAAGAACTTTGGTACGTCAATTTTGCTCTCCCATTCATTACATTAATGGCTGATCTTGTATCTCCACACCAAACTCATGCTGCAACTTCACCCCTTTAGTGTCCAGATATCCTTATTTATATTCAGTGCCTTAATTTGCACAATCTTATGTGGGACAGAATTCTTTAGGTTCACCAGCTGCGAGTGCAGACATTTATTTTCACCTCAATGCAGAGTGGCTTGCCTGTGACCCTTGATATAGACGTGCCAACCAGTGGAATTATCATCTCTGCTGACAATCTGTTTCACCCGGTCAGAGTTTTATATATTTCACTGAGATCTCCACCAATTTTCCTAAACTCCATGGAATACAGGCCCAGTCGCCTCAAACTCTGCACCCACAACAAGCCTGTCATCCCAGAAATCAGTCTGGTCATCCTTCACTGCACTCCCTCAATGTCAGGTTTGTGCTTTATTAGGTAAGGAGACCAATACTGCACACAATATTGCACAATGTTCGAGATGGGGGCTCAACAAGGGACTGTGTAGCTGCAGTAAGACAGACCTGGACTCAAATCCCCTGGAAATGAAGGTCAATACATCATTTATCTTTCTACCTGCTTTCTGTTGCAACAGTATTACTTTCTGTGACTGGTGTACAAGGAGATCGAGATCCTTTTCAATGATATATCTCCCCACTTGGTGGGTCCATGTATACTGGTCAGTGTGCCAATATCAATCCCAGAATTGACTTCTGGCTTCAAAGCTCACTGCCCTGCATGGACCTTGGAGTTTGGTGAAGAAGTTAACACAATTATGCACATTTAGTATATTCATGCAGCAACGTTTTTACATTTATTCCTTTAGAAATGCTAGCCTGTTCATCCATCTTTCCAACCAAAATGCTCAATTTTGCGTCGATCCACATTGTTCTTCATCTGTCACGTATTTTACCATTTCGTCCACTTTATCTCAATCACCTTGAAACTTTTTTATATCCTCCTCACCCACTCACAATCTCAGTTTGGTACCATCAGCAGATTGGGAAAGATTACATTTAATTCCCATGAACACATGTTTGATCTGCTTTCTGAATAGATGGGGCCCAACCATCAATTCCTGGATTATCTGGTTAGTCATTGCTTTCTACTGCAAAATATATGGAACGGTTTATGCTGATTCTCTTTTCCCTGTCAGCTCTCCTATTCTCAACCCATGCCAGTATATTAGATCTAGCTGTTGCACACCGTTATGGGCTAGGACAGACCCCCTCAAATCATTTCAAGGAAGTAGCATAGACCCAATCTTTGCTCGTTGACTTAAGCAAGTGTAAGGCGGATATTCCAGGGGTGATACAGCTGGTCAAACCACTTAGTTTTAAACAAATCAGAATGCCTTAGCAAGATTACTGAGTGTGACACAAACACAAAAGGATACAATATAGAATACCTTAACCTATCCGAAAACCCAACAGCTTATCCCAACTTAATGATGGTACTTGATATAATCCCCATAAACACCCCATGGCAAAACCGAAAGGAAAAAAAAAATCAAACCCAGTTTCTAACAGGAGAGGTGTCAAAGAGAGGGAGGAACAACATGGACCTGCTTCTTTGGGTCCGGTAGCTTCACAACTGGCTGTCTGCTTTAAGTAAACAGCCAGACAGCGGATATCAGACCAAACAAACCAAAGCAGAGGAGCAAAACTGGGATAACTGGCCACTGCCCCATCATAAGAACAGAAGAACAGAAGAACTAGGAGCAGGAGTAGGCCGTCTGGTCATCTGCCATTCATTAAGATCATGACTGATCTCCTCCTTGACTCTGATCCACTTTCCCGCGCTCTCACAGTATCCCGTATTTACTTTATTGTTCAAACAGTATCTATTTTAGTTTTCAAAACATTTACTGAAGTAGTACCAACTACTTAACTGGGCAGGGAATTACAAACCTCTGGGTGAAGAGGTTCCTTCTCAATTCAATCCTAAATCTACTCCCTCTAATATTGAGGCCATTCCCTCTTGTCCTAGCTTCAACTGCCAGTGGAAACATCCTCTCTACTTCTATCTTATATACTGACTGCATAATTTTATATGTTTCTATGAGATCATCCCCTCATTCTTCTAAATTCCAATAAATATCGTTCCAGTCTGCTATGTAACACCTCATAGGCCACCCCCTCACCTCTGGATTCACCCGAATAAACCAGCTCTGTACACCCTCCAGTGCCAGTATAACCTTCCTGAAGTAAGGAGACCGAAACTGCATGCAGTATTCCAGGTGTGGTATCACCAGCACCATGGACAGCTGCAACATAACCTCTCTGCTTATTACCTCAATGCCTTTAGCAATGAAGGGCAACATTCCATTTGGTTTCCTCAGTAATTGCTGTACCTGCAGACCAACCTTCTGTGACTCATGCACATGGACATGCAGGTCCCTCTGTACAACAGCGTGCTGCAACATTTTACTTATTCAAGTAATAATCCTTTTTACAGGCACTCCCAACAAAGCGGATGACATCACATTTATCAACATTGTATTCCATCTGTCAGACCTTTACCCACTCACTCAAAGTATCTATGTTCATCCACGAAGTCTCACAGTCCTCTGCATGCTTTGCTATTTAACGCATCTTCGTGTCATCTGCAAACCTTGACACACTACACGTTTTCCTCAACTCCAAATCATCGATATAAATTGTGAATAATTGCGGCCCCAACACCGATCCCTGAGGCACACCACTAGGTAGTGTTTGTCAGCCAGAATATCACTCACTTACACTCACAATTTGCTTCCTGTTAGTCAAGCAATCCTCTATGCTGATGCTTTACCTGTGACGCCATGCACCTTTTTCTTATAAAGCAGATTCTTGTGTGGCAACTTGTTGAAGACCTTTTGGAAATTTAGGTACACCATAGCCGCTGGGGCGTCGTTGTCCATCTTGCTCGTATTGTCTCCATAGATTTCCAAAAGACTTGTTAAACATGACCTGTTCTTCATGAACCTATGCTGCGTCGATCGAAATGCCTTGCTACTTCTTCCTTGATAATACACTCAAGCAGTTTCCCCACTACACAGGTAAAGCTAACTGGTCTATCATTCCCCATATTTTGTTTACCTCACTTTTTAAACAGTGGCGTCACATTTGCTGTTTTCCAATCTGCTGGGACTGCCCTGGAGTTCAGTAGATTTTATCAAATTGCCAAAATTGCATTTACTATTTCTCCTGCTATCTCTTCTAGAACCCTGGGATGCATTCCATCACGGCCAGGAGACTTGCCTACCCTCAGCTCTGTTAGCTTGCGCAACACTATCTCTTCCATAATAATGATTGTTTCCAAGGTCCTCACCTACCTCCGTCTCTTCGGCAATTACTAGCATGCTATTAATGTCCTCCACTATGATAACAGATACAAAACACCTGTTCAATGTCTCTGCCATTTCGTCATATCCTATAACCAAATTACCCTTCCCATCCTCTGAAGCACCAACATTTACTAGAGTCATGATTTTTCATTTTATACATTTATGGTATATACTATCATCTATCTATCTTTATATTCTGTACTTGGTTTTTTTTCTCTCTTGTGTTCTATCATACTTTTCTTTATAGTTCATTTTGTGGCTTTCTGTTCACCTTAAATGTTTTCCCCAATCTTTTAGGTTTCTGCTGTTCTTGGCTACTTCGCATTCCTTCTTTTTCAATTTGGTAGCGTCCCTAATTTTCTTAGACACAATTGACAGGTTACCCATTTTCTTAGAGTCTTTCCTTTCCACTGGAATATACTTTTGCCACAGAAATTAAAAATCTTCAGAATAATTCTCTTGAAGTTTGCTATAACTTTCTCAGTGTCCAATATCACATTCGTTATGATAGATTGCAAAATATTACTTCCTGTCGATGACAAGTATACTGGTCTGTAGTTTTCCACTCTCCCTCTTCTTCCCTTCTTAAATAGTTGTAATACATTTATATCCTTTCAAATTGAATACGGATAAATACGGTCATCCACACTTTAATCCATCTGTGTATTACTGCTTTCTCTGACATTACAGTACGAAGAACATCTGGTCTGTCAGATTTATCAATCCTCAATCCAGGTATGTTGTCATATACGACCACGTCACTAGTATGAATGATTTTAGTGTTTGGTTACAAACGTCTTCTGGTTTTTCTGGGATATTTTCTGGTTCTTCGTCCGTGAAGGCAAACATAATGTAACAGTTTCGTCTCCCTGTCAATTTTCTGTTCCCTACAATAAATTATCCTGTCCACACATTCACTGTGCCACATTTGGCCTTGTTTTCATTTTCCTTTTAAATATGGACAGACACTTTGCGCCAGTATGTACCAAGAACAAAAAAATTTCCAGCACAGGAACAGCCCTTCGGGCCTTCCAGGCCTTCACTGATCCAGATCCTCTGTCTAAACATGTCACCTATTTTCGAATTATCTGTATCCCCCTGCTCCCTACCCATTAATGTATCTGTCTAGATACATAGTAAATGTCGCTATCGTGACCATGTCTAACACCTCCGCTGGCATTGCATTTCAGGCATCTGCCAGTCTCTGTGTAAAGAACTTTCTGAACATATCTCCCATAAACCTTTCCCTTCTCATCTTGAATTCCTGACCACTAGAAATGGAGCACCTCACTCTGGGAATAAGTATCTTGCTATTCGTCTTCTCTATCCCTCTCATCATTTTGTCGAAAAATCAGGTCCACCGAAATTCAGTCAGTCTAATGAAAGTAATCCTAATCTACCAAACCTCTCATCATAGCCGGTTGTCTAAAATACTAGGAAACACCCTAGTGAAACTCCCCTGCACACTCTACAAAGCATCCACATCCTTTTGGTAAGGTGGCGATCAGAACTGTACGAACTATTTGAAATGATGTCGAACCAAAGCCTTACACAACTGTAACATGACCTGTCATCTCTTGTACACAATAGATTTCAACAGATTCCCTCCTGTGGATGACAAGTTAACTGGTCTGTATTTCGCCACTTTCTCTTTTCTCCCCTTTTTAAAATGGTGGAATGCAGGAAGCAAACTGTGCTGTATGTCTTCTTGACACTCTATCGACCTGCCCCTCTAAGGAACAATGGATCTCAACATCCAGTTCTCTCTGTACATCAATTTTGTCCAGAGCTTTTTCCATTTACCCTATAGTTCACTGTTGAATTGGATCTTCCGAAATGCATCATCTCATATTTGTCCACATTGAATTCTATTTGCCATTTCTCTGCACAACTCTCCAATCTATCTATTTTCTGCTGCATTCTCTGACAGTCCCCTTCACTTTCTGCTACTCTACCAATCGTAGTGCCATCTGCAAATTTATAAATCAGACCATCTTTACCTTCCTTTCGTTCATTTATGTGTATCATAAACAATAGCGGTCGCAGCCACTAAATCCTGTGAAACACCACGCAGAACAGTTCTCCATTTTGAGAAATTCTTCCACTGCTGCTCTCTGTCTGCTGCAGCCCAGCCTGTTCTCCATCAAGTTAGTTATTAGACCCTGGACCCCTTGTAACTTCACCTTCTCCGTCAGCTTACCTCCTCAAATACCTTATCGAAGTTGATTATATAACATCTACAGCCTTTTCCTCAATATCAATTTTCACTTCCACAAAGAAATCTGTCATGTTTGCGAAGATGTGACCTCCCCGGAACAAAACCAGGTAAGGTCTTGTTTGGAGTCTGTCTGTGTTGAAAATGTGTTGCTGGAAAAGCGCAGCAGGTCAGGCAGCATCCAAGGAGCAGGAGAATCGACGTTTCGGCCATAAGCCCTTCTTCAGGAGTTGTGCCAGAAACGCCGATTCTCCTGCTGCTTGGATGCTGCCTGACCTGCTGCGCTTTTCCAGCAACATATTTTCAGATCTGATCTCCAGCATCTGCAGTCATCACTTTCTCCTTGGAGTCTATCTGTGTTGTACTCTGGAATCAGACGAGTTTTATTTCCAAGGCAGAACTTCATAAAATGCTACATTGACTGAGTGCCTATAATGTGCACGTCTTTTTAAAACAAAATAGAATGCATTTGCAAATACAAGTCTGCAAATTAAAATCACCCCACAGATTTATGTGCGTGTGCATGTGAGAAATGCGGAGTGTGTAAGAGCGGGAGTGGGGGAAGAGTGAGAGAGAGAGCATGTACGTGTGTGAGAGAGAGATAAAGAGCGTGTGCGTGTGTGTACATGAACGTCCAAGGGTGGCAGGTGTGTCTGTGTCCTCGTTAAGACAAAGACAGGTTTGGCAGACCCCTTTCCCCACGTAGACTCACGCCGTGATTTCAGAGCTACCACACTCTGCAGCCTCTGCTCCATTTGGTGTTCAATTTACAGACCCAGATATTGTCACTACAGTCCCCATGCTTCATCCAGAGTTGGGTCACTAAATCCACAGATCTTCCTGAATGCCAGGGGCAGCTCACAGCACAACCTCCAACAAACCATCCCCAACACCTCCACTAAAGTTTGAATAACAAGAGTCAGTCAGAAGATCTTCATAGAGTCATAGAGATGTACAGCATGGAAACAGACCTTCCTGTCCAGATAGCCCAAACCAATCTAGTCCCACCTTCTAGCACCCGGCCCATATCCCTCCAAACCCTTCCTATTCATATACCAATCCAAATGTCTCTAAAATGCTGCAACTGTACCAGCATCCACCACTTCCTCCAGCAGCTCATTCCATACAGGTACTACACTGTGTGAAAAAGTTGCCCCTAAGGTCTCTTTTATATCTTTCCCTCTTACTCTAAGCCTATGTCTTCTCGTTCTAGACTCCCCGACACCAAGGAAAATACTTTGTCTATTTATTCTATCCATGCCCCTCATAATTTTGCCAACCTCTATAAGGTCACCCATCAGCCTCCGGCACAAGTTTGATGCCTGCCCCTTTACAATAATACTCGAGGGGGTTCCTCGTGTTACTGATCACACGATCAGCTAAGAGGGACAAACACAGGGGTACAGTGGATAGACACAGACTAAGTTTTCTAAGACATGAGGCAAAGCTGCTGAATCCCTCCAGTCCAACATGGATCATTAAACTATCAACCTTTTTTCTTTCTTCCATGTGTGTGGGAGTAGTGCAAGAGCACTAGAGGATTGCACATATAACATGAAACATGGGACACACGGGGAAGTGAACAACAGCCCACACACGCTCATTGTTTCTGTGTTTCACAATGTCAGCACTCGATGCATTTGGGAGCCAATACCCAAGGCCAGGGAAAGATACGGAGGGACAGAAAAAATCATATTAAAGATAGAAACAGATAATTAAGATAGAAATAGGCCGTATTGTTGAAATATGGGGAAATAGACAGGGTAGTGGAGGAGTGAGACCTTTGAGGGTCCAAATCACAAGAATGAATAAAGACACTACCCGATAAGGTGACATAATTTATTGCATCAAATTCACAATCTGCACTACAGAACAAACCCAGACACTATAAACTGGGACAGGACAACAGCCCAGCGTGGAGAACTGTGCAGACTATGCCAGTGTATTCCTCATTAATCTGAACTATCTACCCAGCATGGGGAGCTGTGCAGACCGTGTCAGTGTATTGCTCAGTAAACCAGACTATCTGCCCCGCCAGGGCATGTTTGCGTGATTTCAGTTACAAGCCATGCAGTATTGACTCAGATTTGTTTCTGCAGGATTGAAGCTGTGAGCGTCAGCAACAGATGAATGCCATCTTTAAGACTGTATTTCACAGCTCATGGTTCAAATAGCAGATGGGATGAGCCAGTGATGTATATGTTGAGGTTATCGACAGTTAAAATTAGGAATGGTCAGGGTATGGTGTCAGGAATTGTCTCATGGCCAAGGGAATCACCACTGTTATCATCTGTCTATTTCAGCTTCAGTGTTGGCCTGGGATTGGATGTCGTCAGAGAAACGAAATGCAGGCTGTAACCAGAACAGAACATAGTGACCTCAATGCTTTCAATAGTTAAACAGCAAGGACAGTGATACAATGAATCATGTTTCTCAGTTGAAAATGGACAGGTCAACTTAGAGACCCATGAGTAACACTGTCAGATGCAAGGAGGGAGAGAGTGATTTAACAAGTTCATTACTGCAGTTAGTAGTGGTTTGTAAAGTAAACATCTCGATTTAGTGTCTCAGCAGGAACAATAACAGCGACAATGATAGTAGAGTTAATGAAAGGACAGTTTTACAGTCAATCATAATTTACAAAATTAATGTCTGAACATTGAGACTTACCAGGGACACCACGAAAGCCAGGATTGGATAACAAAAAATATTGAATAATGTAAAGTGCGTATTCGATCCGCCACGATAAATGGCTGCGATCATAATATGTAGAAAAAAGCCAAACATCTCAATATAAACTCGTATCCCTTCTTGAGACATTGCAGCCTCATGTTCTCAGATTGTGAAGGACTGAGTGCTCCTCCCTTTAACCCTCCATTCTGCATTCAAATCTTATCTTCAAAATGAATGACTTCACACTTTTCTAGATTGAACTCCATCTACCATTTCTCAGCATCTTGTCAATGTCCCGTTGCAACCTACAACAGCGATTGGTCTCCAATCCTACCCAACGCCACACACCACCATGAAGCCTGACACTCACCGCAGTCCACACACCTCCCCCATCCTGACCCCTATCGCCATCCAACACCGCCGCCAGCCTAAACCACACCGCCATCTAATACCGCCCTCAGCTTGAAACTCACTGCCATCCACACACTGTCCCCAGCCTGACCCTCACT
>NW_025215265.1:7335-14476 GCF_004010195.1 Chiloscyllium plagiosum | reverse complement strand
CGCCATCCACACACCGCCCACAGCCTGACCCTCACCGCTGTCCTCAATTCCCCCAACCTGACCATCACCACCGTCCTCAACCGTCCCCAGTCTGACCCGCACCACTGTCCACACACCATTCCCAGACTGACTCTCACCGCCGTCCACGCCCCGCCCACATCCTGACAACAGCTGCCATCCACATGCAGCCTGACACTGATCCTAAACTCCGTCAAACACTGTCCCAGCCTCTCCCTGACTGCCGTCTACACACTGCCGCCAGCCTGACCCTCATCGACCCAACAAACCCCCCAGCCTGACACTCACTGCCATTCAACACTGCCCCCAGCCTGACACTCACTACTGTTCAACACCGCACACAGCCTGAACATCACCACTGTCCTCACATCGCCCCGAGCCTGTCACTGCCGTCCACACGTAGCCCCCAGTCTGACCCTCACTGACGTCCAGACATCGGCCAATGGATGACACTCACCAACGTCCACACAGTGCTCCCAGCCTGACCCTCACCGCTGTCCAACATAGCCCCCAGCCTCACCCGCACTGCCGTCCACACATCGCGCCCAGCCTGACCCTCACTGCCGTCCATACACTGCCCCCAACCTGTCCCTCACCGGCCTCCAACACCGCCTACGCCTGACACTCACCACCGTCTAGCACCACCTCTAACCTGTCCCTCACTAACATCCAACACCGCCCCAGCCATATGCTCGCAGCCGCCCACACACTGCCCCCAGCCTGACACTCACCGCTGTCCATACACCACCCCAGACTGGCCCTCGGCGCAGTCGAACATCGATCCTAGCCTGACCCTCAACCCCGCCCACACACCGTCCCTAGTCTGACACTAACCGCCGTCCACACACCACCCCCAGCCTGACTGCCACTGCCGTCCAATACGGCCCCCTGCCTGAACTCAACCGACATTGACTACCCTAAATACCACCCCCTGCCTGACCCTCACTGCCGACCACACGCCACGCTCAGCCTGACCCTCACTGTCATCCACATACCGTTCCCAGCCTGACCCTCACTGCCATCCATACACCGACCCATCCTGTCCCTCACATCCGACCACATACCGTTCCCAGCCTGACGCTCACCGCTGTCCACACACCGTTCCCAAACTGACCATCACTGCCATGCATACACTGCCAACAACCTGACCCTCATCGCCGTTCACACACTGCCAACAGCATGACCCTCACCGCTACCCACACACCGCCAACAACCTGAACCTCATTGCCATCCAGACTGACACGCACTGCCATCAACACACTGCCAGCAGCCTGACCCTCACTGCCATACTCGCACTGGCCCCAGCCTGACCCTCACTGCCACACACACCGCCCAGAACCTGACCCACACCACTGTCCATACACCGCCCCCTGCCTGATCCTCATCACCATCCAATCACCACCACCAGCCTGAACCTCACCACCTTGATAGACTGCTCCCGCCTGACCCTCACTGCCCCAACACACCACTCCAGCCTGACTCACACTGCCATCCACACAACGCTTCCCGCCTGTTACCCTCACCACTATCCTCAACCGCCCCCTGCCATCCCTCGACACTGACCCTAAGTGCTGTCGAACACTGCAACCAGCCTCTCCCTCATGCTGTCCACACTTTGCCGCCAGCCTGACCCTCACCGCGACTTCACACCCCCCCAGCCTGACACTCACCTCTGTTAAACACCGCCCCCAGCCTGACACTCACCGACATTCAACACCACCCCCAGCGTGACACTCACTGCCGTTCAACACCGCACACAGTCTAAACCTCACCGCCGTCCACACATCGCCCACAGCCTTACTCTCACCACCGTCCACATGTAGCCCACAGTCTGACCATCACCGACGTCCACAGACCGCCCCCAGCCTGACCCTCACCTCTGTCCAAACACGTCCGCAGCCTGACCCTCACCGCCATCCAACATCACCCCTAGCCTGACCCTTACTGCCATCCGACACTGTCCCCAGCCTGACCCTCACTGCTGTCCAAACACCAACTCCAGCCTGACCCTCACTGCCATCCACACACCGCCCCAGCTGGACCCTCACAGCCACCCAAACATTGCCCCAAGCTTGGCCCTCATCACCATCCATACACTGTCCCCAGCCTGACCCTCACTACCATCTACACACTGCACCAACCTGTCCCTCACCGCCTTCCAACATGACCCCCAGCCTGACCTTCACCACAATCCAACACCACCCTAACCTGTCCCTCACTACCGTCCAACACTGCCCCAGCTATATGCTCGCAGCTGTCCACGCACCACCCCCAGCCTGACTCTCACCACACCAGACTGGCCCTCAGCGCCGTCAAACAGTGATCCCGGCCTGACACGCAATCCCGCTCACACCCTGACCAACCCTAACCCTCACGGACGCCCAAACACCGTCCATAGCGTGGCCCTCACCACTGTCCATACATCGCCACCAACCTGACCCTCACTGCCATCCACACACCGCCCCCAGCCTCACTCCCACCACAGTCCAACACCATCCGCAGCCTGATCCCCACCGACATCCACCGTATGACTCTTACTGCTGTCCACACACAGACCCTAGCCTGACCTTCGCTGCCATCCAACATTGCCCCAGGCTAATCCCCACCACCGTTCAAAACCGCCACCAGCCTGACCCTCACTGCCGTCCATTCACCGCCCCCCAGCCTGACCCACTTCCCGGCCCACACACCGCCCACAAATTGGCCCTCACCACCGCCCTCCGCCTAAACCCCAACAACGTCCAACACCGCTCCCATCATAACCCTCCCGGCCATTCAACATCGCACCCAGGCTAACACTCACTGTCGCCCAACACCGCCCCCAGCCTGACTCCCAACATGGTTCAACACGGCCCACAGTCTGACCCACAATGTCGTCCACACACTGTCCCCAGCCTGCCCCTTGCTGCCATCCAATACCGCCCCAGCCTCATCTCCACCACTGTTCAAAGCCACCACCAGACTGACCGTCGCTGCTATCCACACACTACACCCAGGCTGAGCCCCACCACCATCCAATACCCCACCAGCCTGACCTTCACCACCGTCCACAAACCGCCCGCTGCCTGATCCACACTCTCATCCCCAGCCTAACTCTCACTACTGTACACGAACCGCCCCCATTCTGACCCTCACCACCATCCAACAACACCCGCAGCCTGACCCTCACCACCGTCCACACACCGCCCCCAGCCTGACCCTCTCAACCATCCAACACCGCCCGCAGCCTGATCCTCACTGCTGTCCAAATACCGCCCCCAGTCTGACATTCACTGCCGTCCACACAACGCCCCCAGCCTGACCCTCTCCATCAACCAGCACCGCCCCCAGCCTGACCCTCACTGCCATCCACACAACGCACTCATCCTGACCCTCACCGCTGTCCACACACCGCCCACAGCCTGACCCTCACTGCCATCACACACTGCACCCAGCCTGATCCTCACAGCCGTCCACACACAGTTCCCAGCCTGACCATCACTGCCGTCCACACACTTCCAACACCCTGACCCTCACTGCTGGCCACACACTGCCAACTGCCTGACCCTCATCCCAGTCCACACTCCGCTCCCAGCCTGATCAACAATGCCGCCAACACACCACCCCTGACCTGACCCTCACCGCCGTCCATACAGGGGAAACAACCTGACCCTCACTACCGTCCTCACACTGCCAACAACCTGAAACTCACCGCTGTCCACACACTGTCCCCAGACTAACCCTCACCGCTGTCCACACACTGTCCCCAGACTAACCCTCACCGCCGTCCACACACTGCCAACAGCCTGACCCTCACCGCCGGCCATCCACCGCCAACAGCCAGGCCATCACCACTGTCCACACTCCGCCACTGGCCTAAACATCACCACTGTCTAAATACCACCCCCTGCCTGACCCTCACTGCCGACCACACGCCACGCTCAGCCTGACCCTCACTGTCATCCACATACCGTTCCCAGCCTGACCCTCACTGCCATCCACACGCCGGTCCCAGTCTGACCCTCACCACCATCCAAGACTGCCCCCAGCTTGACCCTCACTAACATCCACACACCGCCACCAGCCTGACCCTCACTGCCCCCTCACCACCGTCCAAGACTGCCCCCAGCTTGACCCTCACTGCCATCCACACACCGCCAGCAGCCTGACCCTCACTGCCATCCACACTCCGCCCAAAGCCTGACCCTCACCGCTGTCCACAATCCATTCCCAGCCTAACACTCAACCCCGACCACACACAGTTCCCAGCCTGACCTACACTGCCGTCCACACACCAACCCCAGCCTGACCCTCACCACCGTCCACAAACCGTTCCCAGCCTGACTCTCACTGCCATGCACATACTGTCCCCAACCTGACTCTCACCGCCATCCACACACCGCCCCATGCTACACCGCCCCCTGCCTGATCCTCACCACCATCCAATCACCACCACCAGCCTGAACCTCACCACCCTGATACACTGCTCCCGCCTGACCCTCACTGCCCCAACACACCACCCCAGCCTGACTCACACTGCCATCCACACAACGCTTCCAGCCTGACTCTCACTGCCATCCACACACTGTCCCCATCCTGACACTCAACACCCCGACACACCACACGCAGCCTGACCCTCACCACTGTCCACATGCCACCCCGACCCTGACCCGCGCTACCCCGGACACACCTTAACCGCCATCAAACCTGACCCTCACCGCCGTGTTAGCCGCCCACAGCCTGAACCACACCGCCATCCACACACCACCCCGCAGCCCGACCCTCACCGCCATCCACACACCACCTCCATCCTGACCCATACTGCTGTCCTCAACCGCCCCCAGCCTGACCCTCAACACTGTCCACACACCATCCCCAGACTGACTCTCACCGCCGTCCACACCCCGCCGACAGCCTGACCACCACTGCCATCCACACAACGCTCGACACTGATCCTAAGTGCCGTCGAACATTGCCGCCAGCCTCGCCCTCATGTCGTCCACACACGTCCTCCAGACTGACCCTTACTGCCGTCCACACTCCAACCCTAGCCAGAGCTTCACCGCCGTACAACACCACCAACAGCCGGATTCCAAACGCCATCCAACACTGCCACCAGCCTGACCCTTAAAGCCATCCACACCCTGTCTCAGCCTGACCCTCACCGCTGTCCAAAACCATCCCCAGCCTGAAACTCTCTGCCACCCAACTCCAAACCAGACTGACTTCCGACACTGTCCATCACTGCCTCCAGTCTAACCCTCACTGCTGTGCACACACTGGCCCCAGCCTGGCCGTCACGACCATCCAACACTACCCCAGCCTGACCCCCACCGCCATCCAAAACTGCCCCTAGCCTGACCCAGCCGTCCAACTCCGCCCGAGCTTGACCCTCACCGACGTCCAACACCGTCCCCCAGCATTTCCACCACCATCATCCGCACACTGCCCCCAGCCTGAATCTCACCGCCGTTCTGGCACCATACCCAGCCTGAGCCTCACCGCAGCCCATACACCGCCCACAACCTGACCCTCACCACCGCCTGCAGCATGATCCTCACAGCCATCTACACAGCGCCCCCAGCCTGGCCCTCACCGCCATCCAACACCGCCACCGCCTGTCCCTCACTATCAACCAACACTGCCCCGACCTGTAACTCACAGCCATCCAACACTGCCTCCAACCTGATCCTTACCACCATCCAACACTGCACCCAGCCTGACCCTCACTGCCACCCAACACCATTCCCAGCCTGACTCGCAACTCGTTTCAAACCCACCCGCAGTCTGACGCACAACGTCGTCCGCACACTTCCACCAGTCTGACCCTTACTGCCATCCATACTCCTCCACGGGCCAGACCCTCACCACTGTCCAACACCGCTCCCAGCCTGACCCTCACTACAGCCCAACACTGCCCTCAGCCTGACTCCCAACACCGTCCAACACCGCCTCCAATCTGACCATCACTGCCGTCCACGCATCAAACACAAACTGGTCCTCACTGCCATTCAACACTGCCCCAAACACTCCCTCAACACCAACCAACACCGCCCCCTGCCTGGCACTAACCGCCCTCCAACACCGCCTCCTGCCTGACCCACAACACAGCGCGCACACTCTGTCCAGCCTGAACCTCACCACTGTCCTCGCACCGCCCCCAGTTGGACCCTTACCGTGTCCATATTCCACCTCCAGCCTGACCCTTGCCACCGACCACACACCGCCCCAGCCTCAAACTCACCGCCGTTCACACTCCGCCCCCAGCCTGAGCCTCACTGCGGCCCAACTCCGCCCCCAGGCTTACTCCCAAAACTGTCCAACACCGCACCAAGTCTGACCCTCACCACCGACCACACACTGCCTCCAGCCTGAACCTCATCGCCGTTCTACACTTCTCCCTGCATAACCCCTTCACCATCCAACTCTGTCCCCAGCCTGACCCTCACTGCTGTCCATAACCGCCCCTAGACTGACCCTCACCGCCTTCCAGCACTGTCCCCCCGCCTAACATTCTCCACTGCCCACACACCGCACACTGCCTCCAGCCTGGCCCTCACCATTGTCCAACACCACCCCCAGCCTGACCACCACCTCCGTCCAGGACAGCCCCAAGCCTGATCCTCGCTGCCATCCTACACTGCCCCAGCCTAATCTCCACCACCGTTCAAAACCGCCACCAGCCTGAACCTCACTGCCGTCCTCATACCGTCCCATGCCTGACCCACACCGCAGCGCACACACCGCCCCCAGCCTGACCCTCACTGCCATCCACACACTGACCCCAGCCAAATCCTCACCATCTGAAACTCACCACCATCCAACACCGCCACCAGCCTGACTCCCAACACCGTCCAACACCGCCCCCAGGCTGACCCACTCTGTCATCCAACACCGCCCCAGCCTAATCTCCAGCATCGTTCAAAACTGCCACCAGCCTGACCCTCCCTGCCGTCCATACACTGCCCCCAGCCTGACTCCCAACACTGTCCAACACCGCCCCCAGCCTGACCCTCACGCCGTCAAACTCTGCCCCACCTTGACTCTCACTGCCACCCAACAACATTCCCAGCCTGACTCCCAACATGGTTCAAAACCGCCCGAAGTCTGACCCTCAACGTCGTCCATACACTGCCTCCAGCCT
>NW_025215265.1:2338-6188 GCF_004010195.1 Chiloscyllium plagiosum | reverse complement strand
CCCTCAGTACCGTCAAACATTGATCCCAATCTGACCCTCAATCCTGCTCACACACCGACCCATCCTGTCCCTCACGGATGCCCAATTACCATCCATAGCATGACCCTCACCGCCGCCCACACACCGCCACCAACCTGGCCCTCACTGCCATCCACACACCGCCCCCAGCCAGATTCCCACCACCGTCCAACACCATCCGCAGCCTGATCCCCACCGACGTCCACACATTGCCCCCAGAATGACTCTTACTGCCGTCCACACACTTACCATAGCCAGACCTTCGCTGCCATCCAACACCGCCCCAGCCTCATCTCCACCACTGTTCAAAGCCACCACCAGACTGACCCTCGCTGCCGTCCACACACTACCCCCTGGCTGAGCCCCACCACCGTCCAACAACCCGCCAGCCTAACCTTCACCACCATCCACAAACCGCCCGCTGCTTTATCTACACTGTCGTCCACGCACCACCTCCAGCCTAACTCTCACTACTGCCCACGAACCGCCCCCAGTCTGACCCTCACCAGCATTCAACACCGCCCACAGCCTGATCCTCACTACCGTCCAAACACCGCCCCCAGCCTGACCCTCACTGCCGTCCACACAACGTCACCAGCCGGACCCTCTCCACCATCCAACACCGCCCCAGCATGATCCTCACTGCCGTCCACACACCGCCCCAGCCTGATCCTCACTGTCGTCCAAACTACGCCCTCTTCCTGACCATCTCAACCATCCAACACCGCCCACAGCCTGACCCGCACCACTGTCCGAGTCAGCCCCCAGCCTGACCCTCACAGCCGTCCACACAACGCCACCAGCCTGAACCCCACCGCCATCCACACACTGTCCCCAGTCTGACACTTACCGCCGTCCACACTCCAACCCTAGCCTGAGCTACACCGCCGTACAACACCACCAAAAGCCGGATTCCAAACGCCATCCAACACTGCCACCAGTCTGACCCTTACCACCATCCACAAACTGCCCCCAGACTCATCCACAACATCGTCCAACACTGCCACCAGCCTGACCCTTACCGGCATCCACACCCTGTCTCATCCTGACCCTCACCGCTGTCCAAAACCATCCCCAGCCTGAAACTCTCTGCCACTCAACTCCAAACCAGCCTGACTTCCGACACTGTCCATCACTGCCTCCAGTCTGACCCTCACTGCTGTGCACACACTGGCCCCAGCCTGGCCGTCACGACCATCCAACACTACCCCAGCCTGACCCCCACCGCCATCCAAAACTGCCCCTAGCCTGACCCAGCCGTCCAACTCCGCCCTAGCTTGATCCTCACCGACGTCCAACACCATCATCCGCACACTGCCCCCAGCATGAAACTCACCACCGTGCTGGCATCATACCCAGCCTGAGCCTCACCGCAGCCCATACACCGCCCACAACCTGACCCTCACCACCGCCTGCAGCATGACCCTCACAGCCATCTACACAGCGCCCCCAGCCTGGCCCTCACCGCCATCCAACACCGCCTCCACCTGTCCCTCACCATCAACCAACACTGCCCCCAGCCTGGCCCTCACTGCCGTCCAACACCGCCCCAACCTGACCCTCACTGCTGCCCAACTCTGCCCCAGCCTGACTTCCAACACCGTCTAACACTGCCTTCTGTTTGACCCTCACCGCCATCCACACACCGACCCCAGCCTGACACTCAACGCGGCCCATGCACCGCCCGCAGTCTGAACCTCACCGCCATCCGCAGACCACCTCCAGCCTGTACCTAACTTCCATCCATCGCCGCCACCAGCCTGGCCCTCACTGCCATCCAACAACACCTCCAACCTGACCCTCACCACCATCCGCACACCACCTCAAGCCTGAACCTCACCACTATCCTCACACCGTCCCCAGCCTAACCCTCATTGCAGCCCCAAACTATACCCATCCTCACCTCCACAATCGTCCAACACACCCACAGCCTGACTGCCACCGCCGTCCACACACTGACCCCAGTCTGACCCTTACCGCCGTCCACTCACACCGACTCTAGCCTGAACCTCACCGCCATCCAGCACCACACACAAGCGGGTTCCCAACACAGTCCAACACCGCCACCAGCCTGATCCTTACAGCCTTCCACACTCCTCCACCGGTGGGACCCTCACCACTGTCCAACACTGCCCCAGCTTGACCCACACTACCTCTCAATTCCACCCCCAGCCTGACTCCCAACACTGTCCAACACTGCCACCAGTCTAACCCTCACCGCAGTCCACAGAACACCCCCAAACTGGCCCTCACTGCCATCCAACACCACCTCCAGCCGGGCCCTATCCGCCATACAACACGGCCTCCTGCCTGACCCCCACCACAGTCCGCACATTGCGTTCAGCCTGAACATCATCGCTGACCTCACACCACCCCCAGTCTGACCCTTACTGCCGTCCACACACTGCCTCCAGCCTGAACCTCACTGCCGTCCAACACCTCTCCCAGCCTAACCCCTACCACTGTCCAAACCCGTCACAAAGTGGACCCTCACTGCCATCCAAAACTACCCCCAGCCTGACTCCCACACAGTGGCCCCAGCCTGACCCTTACGGCTGTCCACACACTGCCCCCAGCCTGGCCTTAACCGCCATAGAACACTGCCCCAGCCTAACCCCATCACCATCCAACACTGCCCTCATCCTGACCCACACGCCAACCAAAACCGCATCCAGACTGACCCCCACTGCCGTCTAAAACTGCCCCCAACCTAACCACCATCACCACTAACCGACTTCGCAGCCCACACACCACCCACAACCTGACCCTCACTGCTGCCCTCTGCCTAACACCCAACACCATCCAACACCACCCGCAGCCTAATCCTCCCCACCATCCAACACTGCACCCAGCCTGACCCTCACTGCCACCGAACACTATTCCCAGCCTGACTCGCAACTCGTTTCAAACTCACCCGCAGTCTGACGCACAACGTCGTCCACACACTTCCACCAGTCTGACCCTGACCGCCATCCATACTCCTCCACGGGCCAGACCCTCACCACTGTCCAACACCGCCCCTAGCCTGACCCTCACTACCGCCCAACACTGCCCTCAGCCTGACTCTCAACACCGTCCAACACCGCCTCCAGTCTGACCATCACTGCCGTCCACGCATCACCCACAAACTGGCCCTCACTGCCATTCAACACTGCCCCAACCATTCCCTTAACACCAACCAACACCGCCCCCTGCCTAGCACTAACCGCCCTAAAGTACCGCCTCCTGCCTGACCCTCAACACAGTCAGCACACTGTGTCCAGCCTGAACCACACCACTGTCCTCGCTCCGCCCCCAGTTGACCCTTACCGTGTCCATATTCCACCCCCAGCCTGACCCTTGCCACCGATCACACTCCGCCCCAGCCTGAATCTCACCACCGTCCACACACCGGCCCCAGCCTGACCATTACGGCTGTCCAACACCGCCCATCACCTGATCCTCACCGTGGCTCACAGCCACCTGCAGCCTGACCCATACCGCCATCCAAAACTGCCCCCAGCCTGGCCCTCACCACCATTCAACACCGCCCCCAGTTTAACCACCTCCACCTTCCCAAACCGCCCACAACCTGAATCCCAACATCATTCATCACTGCTTCCAGTCTGACGCTTACTGTCGTCCACTCACCGACCATAGACTGGCCCTCACCACCGTCTCACACCGCCCCCAGACTAACCCCCACCACCGGCCAACACTGCCCCAGCCTGACCCTCACCGCCATCCAAAACCGCCCCCAGCCTAACCCTCACTGCCATCCAGCCAGACCCTGACCATGGCCCACACAACACCCACAACCTGACCCTCCCCGCTGCCCCCAGCCTGTCCCTCA
>NW_025215265.1:0-1357 GCF_004010195.1 Chiloscyllium plagiosum | reverse complement strand
GCCCCCACCCTGACCCTCACCGGCGTCCAACACCACCCACAGCCTGACCCTCATCACCGCCCACTCACCGCCCCCAGCCTGACCCCCACCACTTCAGAAAACCGCTCCAAGCCTGACCCTCACCACTGTCCAACACCGCCCACAGCCTTGCCCCAACTGCATTCCAAAACCGCCACCAGCCTGACACTCACCACTGTCCCCAGCCTGACCCTAACTGCCATCCACACACCGCCCTCAGCCTGACCCTCACCACCGTCCAATACCGGCCCCAGACGGACCCCCACCACCATCCAACACAATCCCCAGCCTGACCCACACCACCGTCGACAGACCGCCCCCAATCTGACCCTCACCACCATCCTACACCATCCCCAGCCTGACGCCAAGCACCGACCAGCCTGGCCCCCACCAGCATCCAACACCGCCCCAAGTCTGACCCTCACTACCGTCTAACACTGACCCAAGCCTAGCACCCACCTTCGCCCAACACAGCCCCCAGCACGATCCTCACCGCCGTCCAACACCGCCCCCACCCTGTCCCTCACTGCCGTCCATACGCCATCCCAGCCTGACACCCACCACTGTCCAACACAGACCCCAGTATGACCCTTACTGCAGCCCATGCACTGCCACAAGCCTGACCCTCACCGCCGTCCAAATACCGCCCCCAATCTGACCCTCACCACCGTCCAACACCATCCACAGCCTTGCCCCAACTGCATTCCAAATCTTTCCCCAGTTTGACCCTCACCAACGTCCAATACCGACCTTAGTCTGTTTCCACCACCGTCCAAAACCGTCCATAACCCGAAACTCACTGCTGTCCAAAGAACGCCAGCAGTCTGACACTGACAGCCGTCCAACACCTCCCCCTGCACCTCTGCCAACACCGCCCCAGCCTAACTCTCAGCACTGTCCACGCACCATCCCCAGTCTGACCCTCAGCGCGATCTACACACCACCCCCAATCTGACCCTCACCACTGTCCAACACCACACACAGCCTTGCCCCAACCGCATTCCAAATCCGCTACCAGCCTGACACTCACCACCTTCCCCAGCCTAACTCCCACCACCATCCAACACTGCCCATAGTCTGACCTTCACTGCTGTCCACAGATTGCCCCCAGTCTGACAGTTACCGCCGTCCAAAACCACCCCAGCCTGTCTCCCAACAACGCCCCCAGCCTAAATCTCAGCACCGTCCATGCACCGCCACCAGTCTGACCATCACCACCGCCCACACACCACCCTCAATCTGACCCTCACCACCATCCAATATCACCCCCAGCAAGACTCTCACTGCCGTCTACACACCGTCCCCAGCCTGACCCTCACTACCTTCCAACGCTGTCCTC
>NW_025215264.1:71950-79179 GCF_004010195.1 Chiloscyllium plagiosum | reverse complement strand
GGGATTTATCTGTTTTTATGCGTTTCAAGACATCCAGCACTTCCTCTTCTGTTATGGTCCTTTTCCACATTAAATACTGATGGAAAATACTCATTTAGTATCTCCCTCATTTTCTGTGGCTCTACACAAAGGCCATCTTGCTGATCTTTGAGGGGCCCTATTCTCTTGCTCATTACCCTCCTGTCCTTAATGTATTTGTAAAAACCCTTTGGATTATCCTTAATTCTATTTGCCAAATCTATCTCATGTCCCGTTTTTGCCCTCCTGATTTCACTCTTAAGTATACTCTTACTTCCTTTATACTCTTCTAAGGATTCACTCGATCTATCCTGTCTATATCTTACATATGCTTCCTTCTTTTCCTTAACCAAACCCTCAATTTCTTTAGTCATACAGCATTCCCTATACCTACCAGCCTTTCCTTTCCCCCTAACAGAAATGTACTTTCTCTGGATTCTCGTTATCTCCCATTTTCCAGCCGTCCCTTTACCTGCCCCCAATCAGCTTTTGAAAGTTCTTGCCTAATACCATCAAAATTGGCCTTTCGCCAATTTAGAATATCAACTTTTAGATCTGGTCTATCCTTTTCCATCACTATTTTAAATCTGATAGAATTATGGTCGCTGGCCCCACAGACACCTCAGTCAGGATGAGGATTCTGGGTAATCCAAGATGGAGGACGAGAAACGTTTCTGGTTGTAACAGCTGCTCCTTTTTTTTGAGGTATTTTAGGTGCTGGAGGTGATTTCCTCGAATTCCAGGAGCAGCAATTACTGTTTTATATGCTGTTGCATTGTTTTGGAACTTTGGGGAAAAAAAGTCAAAACAACAGCAGTTTTAAAAGGGAGAAGAGCAGATGAAGGAAGCACATGGTGAGGACAGTGCAGGAGAAGAGAGAGAGAGAGAGAGAGACAATTTCTGATTCTGTTGTTCTAATGTATTCTGATATGACTTGCATTCAGATCTTGTTTGGTCATATTTCACCCTGTTAAATATGTCATGGAGTTAATTGTGAGGTAAACTGCACTCAGTGAGATTTCACAAACTGATCCCTGAGGAACAAAATTGATGAAGATGGAAGTAGTTGAAATAGAAACTAACATCACTGCTCGATGTAAATTGTTCAGAACAGTAGGTTTGTTCCTGAGTCTCACATTCTCAGTGCAGAATGGGTGCTTGTTGTGTGCTCTACTTTCTACGTCAGAGAACAGACAAACAAAAGGACATGGTCTGAAATGAAACATCTCTCATTGAAATAACAAAGTGAACATGCTGTGCTCACCGATATAACAGTATGTTCCCCAGGTCAGTCAGAAACAAGTGGAGGAAAGGTCATGGCAATTGAATACATAAACAATCAGAAAAGGAGGTTCTGAGAAATGGGTTGTGTTTGGGTAAAGGAGTTGCCAGGCAGGAATGTCAGGAATATATTCGAGTGAAAGGCGGGAGACCTGATCACCACATGGATCGGGACAATATCAGGAACTGAGACCCATCTAAGGAGACCTTGCATTTTGTTTTCATAGAACCAAACTATTTCTCAAGTGGAGCAAGAGGCCTTTCGGGCCATCATGCCTATACCAATTCTGAAAGAACTGTCTAATTTGCTTGACATCCCTACACTTTCATCATGGCTCTGGAAATACTTCCTTTCCAAGGATTTGGAAAAGTTACAATTGATTTGTTTCCACTTGCCACTTCCCCAGCTGTGCTGTGAAATCTCAGTTTCTTTACAGATTGGATCCTTTGCAACATCAAAGCTCTTGATGGCTCTTCAGTCCCATCAAGTTCATGTTGGCTCTTCCTGGAGAATCCGGTCAGTCCAATTTCCCCACACTCTCGCTGTAGCCTTGGGATATTTGGTTTTTGCGGAGGTCAAAAGTCACACGACACCTGGTTATATCGAATAGATTTCTTTGAAATCACAAGCTTTTTGAGCACTGCCCCTATATCAAGTGAAATTTTGTTGTGGTGTTCATTAACCATCTCTGTCAGTAGTGACTACAACTGATGGTGTGTCACTGTTACACACAGTTACAAACACAATTACACACAGTTATACACCGTTAGACAGACTTCGGCCCAAACTGATCCATACTGACCATGGTCCCCACTCAGCGAGTTCCAATTGCCCACATTTGGTCTATATTGCTCTAAACCCTTCCAATCCATATACATATCCAAGTGTTTTATAAATGTTGCTATTGTACCTGCCTCCACCACTTTCTCTGGCAGCCCATTCCATATCAGCACTACTCTCTGCGTGAAGAAGTTACCCCTCAGGGCCTTCTTAAATCCTTCCCCTCTCACCTTACACCGATGCACTCTAGTTTAAAATTCCCCATACCTGGGTCTAAGGATTCACTCGATCTATCCTGTCTATATCTTACATATGCTTCCTTCTTTTCCTTAACCAAACCCTCAATTTCTTTAGTCATACAGCATTCCCTATACCTACCAGCCTTTCCTTTCCCCCTAACAGAAATATACTTTCTCTGGATTCTCGTTATCTCCCATTTTCCAGCCGTCCCTTTACCTGCCCCCAATCAGCTTTTGAAAGTTCTTGCCTAATACCATCAAAATTGGCCTTTCGCCAATTTAGAATATCAACTTTTAGATCTGGTCTATCCTTTTCCATCACTATTTTAAATCTGATAGAATTATGGTCGCTGGCCCCACAGACACCTCAGTCAGGATGAGGATTCTGGGTAATCCAAGATGGAGGACGAGAAACGTTTCTGGTTGTAACAGCTGCTCCTTTTTTTTGAGGTATTTTAGGTGCTGGAGGTGATTTCCTCGAATTCCAGGAGCAGCAATTACTGTTTTATATGCTGTTGCATTGTTTTGGAACTTTGGGGAAAAAAAGTCAAAACAACAGCAGTTTTAAAAGGGAGAAGAGCAGATGAAGGAAGCACATGGTGAGGACAGTGCAGGAGAAGAGAGAGAGAGAGAGAGAGACAATTTCTGATTCTGTTGTTCTAATGTATTCTGATATGACTTGCATTCAGATCTTGTTTGGTCATATTTCACCCTGTTAAATATGTCATGGAGTTAATTGTGAGGTAAACTGCACTCAGTGAGATTTCACAAACTGATCCCTGAGGAACAAAATTGATGAAGATGGAAGTAGTTGAAATAGAAACTAACATCACTGCTCGATGTAAATTGTTCAGAACAGTAGGTTTGTTCCTGAGTCTCACATTCTCAGTGCGGAATGGGTGCTTGTTGTGTGCTCTACTTTCTACGTCAGAGAACAGACAAACAAAAGGACATGGTCTGAAATGAAACATCTCTCATTGAAATAACAAAGTGAACATGCTGTGCTCACCGATATAACAGTATGTTCCCCAGGTCAGTCAGAAACAAGTGGAGGAAAGGTCATGGCAATTGAATACATAAACAATCAGAAAAGGAGGTTCTGAGAAATGGGTTGTGTTTGGGTAAAGGAGTTGCCAGGCAGGAATGTCAGGAATATATTCGAGTGAAAGGCGGGAGACCTGATCACCACATGGATCGGGACAATATCAGGAACTGAGACCCATCTAAGGAGACCTTGCATTTTGTTTTCATAGAACCAAACTATTTCTCAAGTGGAGCAAGAGGCCTTTCGGGCCATCATGCCTATACCAATTCTGAAAGAACTGTCTAATTTGCTTGACATCCCTACACTTTCATCATGGCTCTGGAAATACTTCCTTTCCAAGGATTTGGAAAAGTTACAATTGATTTGTTTCCACTTGCCACTTCCCCAGCTGTGCAGTGAAATCTCAGTTTCTTTACAGATTGGATCCTTTGCAACATCAAAGCTCTTGATGGCTCTTCAGTCCCATCAAGTTCATGTTGGCTCTTCCTGGAGAATCCGGTCAGTCCAATTTCCCCACACTCTCGCTGTAGCCTTGGGATATTTGGTTTTTGCGGAGGTCAAAAGTCACACGACACCTGGTTATATCGAATAGATTTCTTTGAAATCACAAGCTTTTTGAGCACTGCCCCAATATCAAGTGAAATTTTGTTGTGGTGTTCATTAACCATCTCTGTCAGTGGTGACTACAACTGATGGTGTGTCACTGTTACACACAGTTACAAACACAATTACACACAGTTATACACCGTTAGACAGACTTCGGCCCAAACTGATCCATACTGACCATGGTCCCCACTCAGCGAGTTCCAATTGCCCACATTTGGTCTATATTGCTCTAAACCCTTCCAATCCATATACATATCCAAGTGTTTTATAAATGTTGCTATTGTACCTGCCTCCACCACTTTCTCTGGCAGCCCATTCCATATCAGCACTACTCTCTGCGTGAAGAAGTTACCCCTCAGGGCCTTCTTAAATCCTTCCCCTCTCACCTTACACCGATGCACTCTAGTTTAAAATTCCCCATACCTGGGAAAAAGACTGCATGCATTCATCCTATCTGTGCCTCTCATGATTTTATACACCTCAATAAGGTCACCCCTCATTCTCCTACGTTCCAAGGAATTAAGTCCTATCCTGGCCAGCCTCTCTATCCATCTTACAAACTCTTAGAATCTGTGGGCCTTAGCATCAAGTCAATCCACAGCACACACCAACCTTATTCTCTCAATCTACTGACCCTACTTGCCTCTACATTTCCTAATCACTCACTGGGAACACCTCCTCATCTCACATCATTATATTTTGCATCTTTTTTCACGATAGAGGAGATGCTGCCCAGGCCATGGTGACAGAGGGGGAAACTGTTGACTAGAAAGGTTTACAATTAATCAGGAAGAAGTCTCAAACAGACTGCTGGTATTTACAGTTATTAAGGCACAGAGACAGGATCACATGAGTCCAAGGATTTTGAAGAAAGTGAGGGTAGAAACTGTGTGGCCACTGGTCATAATCTCTGAGTCTTCTCTGGACTTGAGGGAGGTGCCAGAAGACTGGAGAACTGCAAATATAACTGCCTTGTTCCAGACAAGTTATCAGGATGATCTTCGCAATTGAACAGTGTGTGCTGGAAAGTACAGCTGGTCAGGCAGCATCCGAGGAGCTGCAAACATGACTTACAACATAGAACATTCCAGAACAGTACAGGCCCTTCGGCCCTCAGTGTTGCACCGACCTGTGGAACCAATCTGAAGCCCATCTAACCTACAGTATTCCATTCCCATCCATATGCCTATCCAATGACCATTTAAATGCACTTGAAGTTGGTGAGTCTACTCCTGTTGTAGGCAGGGCACTCCACACCCTGACTACTCTCTGGGTAAAGAAACTACCTCTGACATCTGTCCTATATCTATCACCCAGGAGAAAGTGAGGACTGTAGATGCTGAAGTATCAGAGCTTAAAAATGTGTTGCTGGAAAAGCGCAGCAGGAACAGGAGAATCGACGTTTTGGGCATAAGCCCGAAACGTCGATTCTCCTGCTCCTTTGATGCTGCCTGACCTGCTGCGCTTTTCCAGCAACACAGCTTTAAATTGAGGGGTGATAGATATAGAGCTTAAAAATATGTTCCCTCGTGTTAGCCATCGCCATCTGAGGAAAAAGGCTCTCCCTGTCCACCCTATCTAACCCTCTGATTATCTTATATGTCTCTATTAAGTCACCTCTCAACCTTTTTCTCTCTAATGAAAACAGCCTCAAGCTCCTCAGCCTTTCCTCATAAGACCTTCCCTCCATACCAGGCAACATCCTAGTAAATCTCCTCTGCACCCTTTCCAAAGCTTCCACATCCTTCTTATAATGCAGTGACCAGAACTGTACATAATACTCCAAGTGCAGCCGCACCAGAGTTTTCTACAGCTGCAACATGACCTCATGGCTCTGAAACTCAATCCCTCTACCAATAAAAGCTAACACACCGTATGCCTTCTTAACAACTCTATCAACCTGGGTGGCAACTTTCAGGGATCTGTGTACATGGACACCAAGATGTTTCTGCTCATCTACACTACCAAGAATCTTACCATTAGCCCAGTACTCTGCATTCCTGTTACTCCTTTCAAAGTGAATCACCTTATACTTTTCCACATTAAACTCCATTTGCCACCTCTCAGCCCAGCTCGGCAGCTTATCAGAGCTTCTATAACCTGCAACATCCTTCTGCACTGTCCACAATTCCACTGATATAGTGTCATCCACATATTTACTATACCATCCTTCTAGGCCCTCATCCAGGTCATTTATAAAAATGATAAACAGCAATAGCCCCAAAACAGATCCTTGCGGCACACCACTAGTAACTAAACTATTTGGTTACCTTCTCAAAGAACTCAATAAGGTTTGTGAAGCACGACCTATCCTTCACAAACCCATGTTGACTATCCCTAATCAACTTATCCCTTTCCAGATAATTACAAACCCTATCTCTTATAACCATTTCCAACACTTTACCAACAACTGAAGTAAGGCTCACTGGTCTATAGTTACCAGGGTTGTCTCTACTCCCCTTCTTGAACAGGGGAACCACATTTGCTATCCTCCAGTCCTCAGGCACTATTCCTGTAGACAATGACGATTTAAAGATCAATGCCAAAGGCTCGGCAATCTCCTCCCTGGCTTCCCAGAGGATCCTCGGATAGATCCCATCCGGCCCAGGGGACTTAGCTATTCTGAAAGTGTGAAAATAGATAACAGCTCCTCCTTGTGAGCCTCAATCCCGTGTAGTCTAGTAGCCTGTACCTCAGTATTCTCCTCGACAACATTATCTTTTTCCTGTGTGAATACTGACAAAAAATATTCATTTAGTGCTTCCCCTGTCTCCTCGGACTCCACGCACAACTTCCCACCACAATCCTTGATTGGCCCTAATCTTACTCTGGGCAGAAGTGAGGACTGCAGATGCCGGAGATTAGAGTCAAGATTAGTGTGGTGCTGGGAAAGCTCAGCAAATCAGGCAGCATCTGAGGAGCAGGAAAATTGATGTTTCAGGCAAAAGCCCTGATGAAGGGATTTCACCCGAAACATCGATATTTCCTGCTCCTCAGGTGCTGCCTGATTTGCTGAGCTTTATCAGCACCATTCTAATCTTGACTGTAATCTTTCTCCTAGGAGCAAGTGAGGACTGCAGATGCTGGGGATCAGAGCTTAGAAATGTGTTGCTGGAAAAGCGCAGCAGGTCAGGCAGCATCAAAGGAGCAGGAGAATCAACGTTTCGGGCATAAGCCCTTCTTCAGGAATGAGGAGGGTGTGCCCAGCAGGCTAAGATAAAAGGTAGGGAGGAGAGACTTGGGGGAGGGGCGTTGGAAA
>NW_025215264.1:63796-68072 GCF_004010195.1 Chiloscyllium plagiosum | reverse complement strand
ATCTGGTGCCAGGTTTTAAATCTTTCAGCAGCAGGGAATGAAGAATCTGCTGTTGACAATGGGAACCGTGGAAATGGAACTGTGTTCACTGTCCCCAGTAACAGACCGACCAGTCATTCACCAGGAGCTGGCTGGGAGACCAAGATTAAAGGAGCTACTTCACGTGGACAAGAAACTGCTTCAGGTGAGGAAGATCTGTCTGGATAATCCTCAGGGAGTTGAGTTTGGAATTATAGAATTGGTGGCATCACAGAGGTCTGTGTTAGCTCTCTCTTTGAGCTCGTCAACTTCCCATTCAAGCTCACCAGCTTCCGGTTCAAACCTGTCATCTCTCCGTTGGAGGCAGTCAGCTCATGCCCATAGTCCTGTTTCATTTCTATTTCTCACCTGACTCCTTTTGTGAAAGCCACAAAAGTGCATTTGAAGGTTTGGAGAAAGTGGTGACAGGGTGGTTATTTCAGTGGAATAATAACCCAGCGCCTGAGGTAATGTTCTGGGGATGTGGATTCAAATCTCACCACACTACATGGTGATATGTGAATTCACTAAAAACTGGGAACAAAAAGGACTTGCCTAATGCTGGCAATGTGACTACAATGTTAATTACAGTAAAAATCTCCCTGGTTCACTAATGTCCTTTGTTGACAATTTATCTGCTCTGGCCTACATGTGACTCCATACCCATTGCAATTAATCCTCCCTGGGCAATTAGGGATTGGAAATAAATGCTGGTTAGCAAGTGGATTAAAAAAAAGTAACCATTTGTGGTGTAAAAATATTTGTCCTTGTGTTGTGTTAACTTCTTTTCCCAAACATCTGCACTCGGTGTACTTTGATTCTTGACCCTTCTCCCAGTGGAAACAATTGCTTTCTATTTACTTTGTCCTTTGTGACTTTGAACACCTCTGCCAAATTTCTTCTCAAACTCTAGAGCACACCAAATTTACCAATCTACTCTTGTGACAGCAGCTTCTGATCCCTGGTACAAAACCATCATTTTTTTTTGCACTTCCTCCAAGCTGCTCAGGTGTGACAGCAGCCAGCAGCATAAAGATAACTCATCAACATGAGATATTAATTCCAGATGCCTTCACCAATACTCTGCAGACATCTACTCAAATCAAGACAGTATTTGGGGATGTTTAATGACCGTGAAACATGTCCTTTAAAGGAAGAAGAGTATTGATCTTATCGGGTCATACGGCACAGAAAGAGACCCTTTACTCCAACTTGTCTGTGCTGACCAGACATCCTAACCTGACCTAGTTTCACCCTGATTGGCTCAACGTTTTTTAATTAGAAAATAGCTGCAAGAGTAAAGTCCTAATTAAATACTTGGAAGTTTTTCAGGAAGGTCTAGGGACTATCAAAGGGGCCAAGGTCACCTTGCATCAGAACCAAGAAAGTGAATCACAGAGCTCCATGTGCCATTGGCCGTACAGGAGGTCAGGAGGTTGGAAAGTGAAGGACTCACCAAACCAGGGCACACTGTGGAATGGGCAGCACCAGTCATACTGTTCCCCATCATCTACGGAAAAAATGGGACTGGCTGATGATACCTCAAAAGGCAATCTCATATCTCTCCCTGATGCGTAACAATTGTAGTGGACTTCTTGGAAACCTGATCTAACCACAATTGCAGGTGCACATGACTCATGTCCACCTCGATGAAGGACAATCCCCACTCCCCACCTATACCTCCAGGTGCTGCTGAAAGCACCTTACCATTTGTTTGCAATCCCCCCCACAGGCAGACAAAGGTATTACTATAGTTGTTATGGGGGATTTCAACAGGCAGGTAGACTGGGAGAATCAGGATGATGCTGGACCCCAAGGAAGGGAGTCTGTGGAGTGCCTCCGAGATCGATTCTTAGAACAGCTGGTGTTGGAGCCGATCAGGGAGAAGGCAATTCCGGATCTGGTGTTGTGCAACAAACTGGATTTGATCAGGGACCTCGAAGTAAAGGAGCCATTAGGAGGTAGTGACAATAATATGATAAGTTTTCATCTGCAATTTGAGAGGGAGAAGAGAGAATTGGGTGTGTCAGTATTGCAGTTGATCAAAGGGGCCTATGGAGCTATGAGGGAGGAGCTGGTCTAAGTTCAATGGTGTAATACCCTCGCAGGGATGGCAGTGAAACAACAATGACAGCTATTTCTGGGTATAATGGAGAAGGTGCAGGATTGGTTCATTCCAAAGAGGAAGAAAGATCCTAAGGGGAGGCAGGGGTGGCCGTGGCTGACAAGGGAAGTTAAGATTGGATTAGATTACTTAGTGTGGAAACAGGCCCTTTGGCCCAACAAGTCCACACCAACCCTCCGAAGAGCAACCCACCCAGACCCATTCCCCTACATTTACCCCTATACCTAACACTACAGGCAATTTAGAATGGCCAATTCACCTGACCTGCACATCTTTGGACTGTGGGAGGAAACCGGAGCACCCAGAGGAAACCCACGCAGACACGGGGAGAACGTGCAAACTCCACACAGACAGTTGCCCGAGGCGGGAATTGAACCTGGGTCCCTGGCGCTGTGAGGCAGCAGTGCTAACCACTGTGCCACTGTCAGGACAGTATAAAGATGAAAGAGAAGTATTACACAGCAAAGATGGGCAGGAAGCTGGAGGACTGGGAAACTTTTAAAGAGCAACAGAGGATAACTAAAAAGGCAATATGTGGAGGATAAATGAGATACGAAGGCAAACTGGCCAAAAATATAAAGGAAGAGAGGAAAAGCCTTTTTAGGGATGTGAAGAGAAAAAAAAGGTTCAGACTAAAACTGGGCCCTTGAAGACAGAACCGGGTGAATTTATTACGGGGAATAAGGAAATGGCAGAAAAGTTGAATAGGTACTTTGCTCGCAGCTTCCCCAGGGAAGACAGATCCAATCTCCCAGCTGTAATAATTGCTGAAGGACCGAGGGTCATGGATGAACTGAAGGGAATTTATATTAGGCAGGAAGTGGTGTTGGAGAGACTGTTAGGTCTGAAGGCTGATAGGTCCCTGGGGCCTGATGGTCTGCATCCCAGGGTACTGAAGGAGGTGGCTCGGGAAATCGTGGATGCGTTGGTGATTATTTTCCAGAGTTCGATAGATTCAGGATCAGTTCCTGTGGATTGGAGGGTGGCTAATGTTGTACCACTTTTCAAGTAGTGCTTGACTAATCATCTGGAATTTTTTGAGGATGTAACTCTGAAGATAGACAAGGGAGAGCCAGTGGATGTAGTTTACCTGGACTTTCAGAAAGCCTTTGATAAAGTCCCATAAAGGAGGTTAGTGAGCAAAATTAGGGCACATGGTATTAGGGGTAAAATACCGACTTGGATTAAAAATTGGCTTGCTGACAGGAAACAACAGAGTAGTGATAAACGGGTCCCTATCAGAATGGCTGGTGGTGACCAGTGGGGTACCACAAGGTTCGGTGCTGGGACTGCAGCTGTTTACAATATACAGTAATGATATAGATTAGATTGCTTACAATGTGGAAACAGGCCCTTCGGCCCAACAAGTACACAGCAACCCGCCGAAGCGCAACCCACCCATACCCATTCCCCACATTTACCCCTTCACCTAATACTACGGGCAATTTAGCATGGCCTATTCACCTGACCTGCACATCTTTGGACTGTGGGAGGAAACTGGAGCACCCGGAGGAAACCCACGCAGACACAGGGAGAATGTGCAAACTCCACACAGATAGTTGCCTGAGGCGGGAATTGAACCCGGGTCTCTGGCTCTGTGAGGCAGCAGTGCTAACTATTGTACCAGCGTGCCGCCCAAAAGATATAGATTAAGGTATTAAAAGTAATATTAGCAAATTTGCTGATGACACAAAGCTGGTGGCAGGGTGAAATGTGATGAGGATGTTGGGAGATTACAGGGTGACCTGGACAGGTTAGGTGAGTGGACAGATGCATGGCAGATGCAGTTTAATGTGGATAAATGTATGGTTATCCACTTTGGTGGCAAGAACAGGAAGGCAGATTACTATCAAAATGGAGTTAAGTTAGGTAAAGGGGCGGTACAGAGAGATCTGGGTGTTCTTGTACATCCAACCACAAGGGATGAACTCAGATTTCTCCAGTTTCCTCATTTCCCCTCCCCCCACCTTGTCTCAGTTCCAACCCTCGAACTCAGCACCGCCTTCCTAACCTGCAATCTTCTTCCTGACCTCTCCGCCCCCACCCCACTCCGGCCTATCACCCTCACCTTGACCTCCCTCCACCTATCGCATTTCCAAAGTCCCTCCTCCCTACCTTTTATCTTAGCCTGCT
>NW_025215264.1:61335-63705 GCF_004010195.1 Chiloscyllium plagiosum | reverse complement strand
TAGAAGCAAAGAGGTTCTTCTGCAGCTGTATAGGGCCCTGGTGAGACCGCACCTGGAATATTGTGCGCAGGTTTGGTCTCCAATTTGAGGAAAGACATTCTGGCTATTGACAGAGTGCAGCCTAGGTTCACGAGGTTAATTCCTGGAATGGCGGGACTATCTTACGCTAAAAGGCTGGAGCGACTGGGCTTATATACCCTTGAGTTTAGAAGACTGAGAGGGGATCTGATTGAGACGTATAAGATTATTAAAGGATTGGACACTCTGGCAGCAGGAAACATGTTTCCGCTGATGGGTGAGTCCCAAACCAGAGGGCACAGCTTAAAAATAAGGGGTAGGCCATTTAGGACAGAGATGAGGAGAAACTTCTTCACCCAGAGAGTGGTGGCTGTGTGGAATGCTCTGCCCCAGAGGGCAGTGGAGGCCCAGTCTCTGGATACTTTCAAGAAAGAGATGGATAGGACTCTTAAGGATAGTGGAATCAAGAGCTATGGGGATAAGGCAGGAACAGGATACTGACTTGAGGATGATCAGCCATGATCATAATGAATGGTGGTGCTGGCTCGAAGGGCCGAATGGCCTACTCCTGCACCTATTGTCTATTGATCACCCTACTGTTATTAGAATACTGAATGGACTCACAAACTCTTAACATTGGCCTGTACCTGTGTTTTTGTTTTTGCTCACAAACTCTTAACATTGGCCTGTACCTGTGTTTTTGTTTTTGCTGCTGTTTACCTATTATTTCCTGATCTATGCTATTTAACTCTGTGATCTGCCTGTATTGCTCACATGACAAAGCTTTTCACTGTGCCTCGGTACACGTGGCAATAAACTCAATTCAGTTTAAAGGTGACCAAGCTCCCACAGCTGTACCAGAGTTTAGGTTTTTTTTTGGTTTGGTGAATTATTACAGAGAAATCACATGTAATCTGGGCTCCATTTTGGCAATCTTATACCTGCATTGTAGCCAACATGTCACCTTGAGGGAAGTGAAGAAGCAGCTGTTGTTATCTGAGATGTTGGCACACTCCATTCCCAAGTAAGATGTGGGGTTGACATGTAATGTCTCTCCATGCAGTATTGGGGTGGTGTTGGCTCACCCACGGCCGGTGGCGAGGAACGCCTGATAGTGTATGCTTCCTGGAGTTTGGCTGATGCTGAGCAAGAAGAAAGTTTTGGCAGTTATTATGGTGTGAGAAAGTTCAACTAATACATTTCCACATGTAAATTTGTCATAGTAATGGACCAGAAAGCCCTGATAGGGCATCCCATGGGAGGACAGGCTCGTCTCACTGTTCGCTATAAGTTTGACTCAGCGATGGGCCCTTTTTCTCAGTGTGATACTGTGCAGGAGGCCAAGTGCCGAATGTGGCGAATGTGTTGAGTTTCCTCCCACCACTGCTGCTGCTGTCACTGGAAGGGTCCATCCTGGTTTTAAAACTTCTGGATATCCTGACAATATCTGACTATGGATACACAAAGATACATTCCTGGCAACACTGAAACAGCTGAGGGAAACAAAAGGTCCAGAACTGAAACCTTTCTGGACCCAGCAAGAGCAGGTCACTGTCAATGACGGCATATTATTCTGAGGAGCAAGAGTGATTGTCCTGAGTAAAGGTCGCTGCCAGACACTGACTGACCTCCACCAGGGTCATCCAGGTCTTTCCAAAATGAGATGTTGGTGAGAGGTTCTGTCTGCTGGCCAGGATTGGATGCAGACATAGCCATGTTTCTGGGGCAGTGCCCAGACTGCCCACAAGGACAGAAGTTACCACCAGCAGCTCCCCCACTATGTCAGAATGGCTGGGTAAACCCTAGACTCAGTTACAAAGAACAAAGAAAACTTACAGCCCAGGAACAGGCCCTTCGGCCCTCCAAGCCTGAGCCAATCCAAATCCACTGTCTAAACCTGTCGCCCAATTCCTAAACATCTGTATCCCTCTGCTCCCCACCTACTCAGGCATCTGTCCAGACGTATCTTAAATTAATCTACCGTGCCTGCCTCGACCACCTCTGCTGGCAACGCATTCCAGACACCCACCACCTTCTGTGTGAGGTACTTGCCGCGTGTATCCCCCTTAAACTTTCCACCTCTCACCCTGAAATCGTGACCTCTCGATATTGAATCCTTCACCCTGGGAAAAAGCTTGTCTCTATCCACCCTGTCTATACCCTTCATGATTTTGCAAACCTCAATCAGGCCCCCCCTCAATCTCCTTTTTTCTAATAAAACAATCCTAACCTACTCAACCTCTCTTCACAGCTAGCACCTTCCATACCAGGCAACATCCCCGTAAACCTTCTCTGCACCCTCTCCAAAGCCTCCACATCCTTTTGGTAATGTGGCGACCAGAACTGTACACC
>NW_025215264.1:50684-55438 GCF_004010195.1 Chiloscyllium plagiosum | reverse complement strand
GAGGTTTTGCTGCAGCTCTACAAGTCCCTGGTGAGACCACACTTGGAATATTGTGTCCAGTTCTTGTCGCCCTACTATAGGAAAGATACAGAGGCTTTGGAGAGGGTACAAAGAAGGTTTACCAGGATGCTGCCTGGACTGGAGGGCTTGCCTTATGAAGAAAGGTTGACTAAGCTTGGACTTTTCTCTCTGGAGAGAAGGAGGAAGAGAGGAGACCTGATCGATGTGTACAAGGTAATGAGAGGAATAGATGGAGTCAATAGCCAGAGACTTTTCCCCAGGGCGGGATTGACTGGTACGAGAGTCATAGTTTGAAGATATTAGGAGGAAGGTATAAAGGAGACGTCAGAGATAGGCTTTGTACACAGAGAGTTGTGAATGCATGGAATGCGTTGCCAGCGGTGGTGGTGGGAGCAGAGTCATTGGAGACATTTAAGCGACTGCTGGACATGTACATGGATAGCAGTGAGTTGAGGAGTGTGTAGGTTAGGTTATTTTATATTACATTAGGATTAAACCTCAGCACAATATCTTGTGCTGAAGGGCCTGTTCTGTGCTGTACTTTTCTATGTTCTATGTTCTATTAATTTATTATTGTCATGTACCGAGATATAGTGAAAGTACTAATTTGCATGCAAACCAGTCAAATCATCCCTTACATCAGTCCGTCAGGGTACTAGAACAGAATGCAGAATATGGTGTAACAGTGACAGAGAAGGTGCAGAGAGAGATTATCTCTAATATATGAAAGGTCCATGCCTAAATCCAATAACATCAGGGAAGATGCTGTTCTTGAATCTGTTGGTATGTGTTGGGTGGGAGAGAGTGTAACAGGGGTGGGAGGGTCTTTGATGATGTTGGCTGCTTTCCTGAGGCAGTGGGAAGGAGTCAGTGTAAGAATGGCTGGTTTTCATGATAGACTGAGCTGAAACTCTCTGTAAGTTCTTGTGATCTTGGGTACAGCAGTTGCTATACTACGCTGTGATGCATCCAGAGAAGATGCTTTCTGTGCTGAAACATACTGACGTTCCTTCCTCCTTCTGAGGAAGTGGGCAGTGGTGTGCTTCCTTGACCATGGTGTAGATGTGGATGGCCAGGACAGGATTGTGGGTGATATTTACTCTGAGGGACGTGAAGCTCCTGACCATCTCCAGCTCAGCCCCACTGTCCCAGACAGGAGTGTGTTCTCAACTTCACTTCTTCATCAGCAGATCCTTCATTTTGCTGCCAGTGAGGGAGAGATTGGTGTCTTTAAACCAGGATGTTGAGCACTCTATCTCTTTCCTGCACTCTGTCTCGTCATGTGATGATGTCATTATCAAACTTGTAAATGGAGTTTGAGCTGAATTTAGCCACACAGTCGTGAGTTTATGAGGAGTGTAGTAAGGGGCTGAGTATGTGTTGTGGTTGATAGCACCTTTTAGGAATGACCAGGAGACGTAGAGAATTCCTCAAGGTGATAAGCCTTTCTTTGCAAACCCAAGCTGTGGCTATCAGAGGAGTAAACCCCGAAAGCCCATGAACAGCGAGAGTACTCTAATGTTTATGCTATTCTAAAAGCCACGTCCTGTCCCCGTTACATTAACATAACCAATCACACTAAGCCTACATTATATCCCCTTAACCAATCAGACTCTACCACAATTGTCTTCTGGATTACTGCAGGCCATCACGGGTGGCACAGTGGTTAGCACTGCTGCCTCACAGCGCCAGAGACCCGGGTTCAATTCCCACCTCAGGCGACTCTCTGTGTGGAGTTTGCACATTCTCCCTGTGTCTGCGTGGGTTTCCTCCGGGTGCTCCGGTTTCCTCCCGCAGTCCAAAGATGTGCAGGTCAGGGTGAATTGGCCATGCTAAACTGCCCGTAGTGTTAGGTGAAGGGGTAAATGTAGGGGAATGGGTCTGGGTGGTACACGCTTCGGCGGGTCAGTGTGGACTTGTTGGGCCGAAGGGCCTGTTTCCACACTGTAAGTAATCTAATCAGGCTGTGCCCTGGCCATCTTCCTTCACCTTTGGTCACCAGACAGGCTGCAGTCATGCAAGGCTGACTCAAGCACATAACCCAAACCTTACACTTACACAACATCCCAACATGGATTACTTTGTCATTAGAGATTCATATTGACCATATGTGCAGCTTTGTGGGATACTGGCATTGAGGATTAGTTTGGAGGAGGTGTTGACCCCCATCCTTACTGATTGCGGTTGGAATGTCAGGAAGTCGAGGATCCAGTTGGTGGGGGATGGTGTGAGGTGGTAGCGGGTCTTGGAGTTTGAAACTGAGTTTAGTTTCATTCGCCGTGAGAGGATGGTATGTGGTAATCTGCAGGAGGTTTCTTGCCCATGAGACTTCATGGGGTCCGGAGTCAATGTTGAGGATTCCCAGGGCAACTCCCTCCCCACCGTATCCCACTGTGCTGCCCCCTCTGCTGGGCCTGTCCTGCCGGTGGGACTGGGCCTATCCAGGGATGGAGATAGTGGGGTCTGGGACGCTGTCTATGAGGTATGATCCTGTGAGTATTACTGTGTCAGGCTGTTGCTGGACTCGTCTGTGAGACAGCTCTCCCAGTTTTCGCACTGGCCCCAGATGTTCATGACGGGGACCTTGCAGGGTCGGCAGGGCTGTTTCTGCTGTTGTCTTGTCCCAGGATTTTGTGAGAGGCTAGGGAGGAAATTGCAGGCCCTCTAGTAGAGACATTTGTATCACTGACAGCCACAGGTGAAATGCCTGAAGATTGGAGAGTGACTAATGCTGTGCCATCCTTTAACAAAGGCTAGAGGGAAATGCCTGGGAACCACAGACTGGTGACCCTAACGTCGGTGTTGGGTAAGTTGTTGGAGGGGATTCTGAGAGGCAGGATTAATAGGCATTTGGAGAGGCAAGGGCTCTTTTGAAATAGTTAATATCATGTGGAACCTTGTTAAAGGCCTTGCTAAAGTCCATGTAGACAACCAAACTGCCATCATCTACTTTCTCGGTCACCCATTCAAAAGATTCAATCAAATTTGTGAGACACGATTTCCCATGCACAGTATCCAGACAGTTAGCCAATTGGATACAAAATTGGCTTGATGATAGAAGACAGATGGTGGTGGTAGAGGGTTGTTTTTCAGATTGAAGGTCTGTTTGCCACAGGGATTAATGCTGGGTTCACTGCTATTTGTTATTAATATGTATGATTTGGATGAGAATTTAGGAGGTATAATTTGTAAGTTTGCAGATGACATCGAGATTGGAGCTATAGTGGACAGTGAAGAAGGTTATTTGGGAATGCAATAAGATCTTGAGCAACTGGGCCAGTGGGCTGAGGAATGGTAGATGGAGTTTAATTTAGATAAATGTAAGCTGTTGCATGTAAGCTGGTAAGACAGACCTGGGCAGGACTTACACAGTCAATGGTAGGACCCTGAGGAGTGTTATACAACACTGTTATAGATCTAGGGGTACAGGTTCATAGCTCCTTGAAAATAGAGTCACAGGTAAACAGGGTGGTAATTAAAGCTTTCAGCATGCTTGGTTTCATCGGTCAGAGCATTGAATGTAGAAGATGGGAAGTCTTGTTGCAGCTGTACAAGACATTGGTGAGGCCACATTTGGAGTACTCTGTGCACTTTTGATAGCCTTCCTATAGAAAGGATATTATTAAACTAGAAATAGTGGGAAAATGATTTACCAGGATGCTACATGGATTGGAAGGTTTGAGTTCTAAGGAGAGGTTGGAGAGGCTTGGGCTTTTTGTCTCTGGAGTGTAGGTGACTGAATGGTGACTTTATTAGAACATAGAACATTACAGCACAGTACAGGCCCTTCGGCCCTCAATGTTATGCCGACCTGTGGAACCAATCTGAAGCCCATCTAACCTACACTATTCCATTTTCATCCATATATCTATCCAATGACCATTCAAATGCCCTTAAAGGTGGTGAGTCTGCTATTGTTGCAGGCAGACCATTCCATGCCCCTACTACTCTCTGAGGTCTATGAAATCATGAGAGGCATAGGTAAGGGAGATAGCAGACAGATTCTCTCCAGTGATAGGGAAGTCTCAAACTAGAGATCACAGTTTTAAGGAGAGGGGGGAGAGATACAAAAGGGATCAGAGGGGCAATTATTTCACACACAGGGTGGTTAGTATCTGGAACAGCTCAGGAGAGAGGGGATGATAATTGGCAGCGAGATTACACTGTTCTTCTACGCCATGTTCTTCCTGACCTGCAACACATTATCAATAAGGATGAGCACCTCCCCATGACCTTCCCCAAACCTCCACTACTTGCTTTTAAAAAACCAGCAAACCTCAAACAAATCATTGTTTGTAGCAAACTGCCCGGCTCACAGGACAACTCCATACAACTCTGTCACAGTGGACACTGCAAGACCTGTCAGAGTGTGGACATGGATACCACTATTACGCGTGGGAACACCTCCCACCTTGTACATGGCAGGTCCTCATGTGACTCAGCCAACGTTGTCTATCTTATACGCTGCAGGCAGGGATGCCCGGAGGCAAGACCGAGCAGAGACTATGGCAACGGATGAATGGGCACCGCACAACAATTAACAGACAGGAGGGTTCCCTCCCAGTTGGGGAACACTTCAGTGGTCCAGGACATTCAGCCTCGGACCTTCGGGTGACCATCCTCCAAGGTGGACTTCGGGATAGGCAGCAGAGGAAAGTGGCCGAGCAGAGGCTGATAGCTAAGTTCGGTACCCAGAGGGAGGGCCTCAACCGGGACCTTGGGTTCACGTCACA
>NW_025215264.1:47676-50001 GCF_004010195.1 Chiloscyllium plagiosum | reverse complement strand
TATCCCCCTTAAACTTTCCACCTCTCACCCTGAAATCGTGACCTCTCGTTATTGAATCCTTCACCCTGGGAAAAAGTTTGTCTCTATCCCCCCTGTCTATACCCTTCATGACTTTGTAAACCTCAATCAGTCCCCCCATAATCTCCTTTTTTCTAATGAAAATAATCCTAACCTACTCAACTTCTCTTCACAACTCGCACCTTCCACACCAGGCAACAGCCTCGTAAACCTTCTCTGCACCCTCTCCGAAGCGTCCACATCCTTTTGGTAATGTGGCGACCAGAACTGTACACAGTATTCTAAATACGGCCAAATCAATGTCTTGTACAATTTTTTTAATATAGATATTTTTATTGAAAAAACAAAATTACAAACGTAATACAAGCAAGTATAAACACCAATATAAGACTAAATAAATAAGAAAAAAAATTAAATAATAACAAAAAGACAAACAAAAAAAAGTGAAAAAGCCAACGACCTCCTGATCGATCCTACAAACAACCAAAACATAAAACAGGATATTATACATTACTAACGACAAACAACAAAATAATTAAATAACTAAGTACATGCTCAAAACAGATTTACATCAAGTCATAATAAAACCTGTCTTTATACAGGATTCCTTCCCCTGGGGCTCCCAGACCAACCAGAACCACTACCACAGCCAGATAAAAGCCCTGGACAGTGTGGCCGAAATATCTATGTCGATATAGTTCAGGAAGGGCTGCCATGTTTTATAGATTAATTCCGTTTTTTGGTGCACCATATTTGTGAGGAAGTCAAGGGGGATATACTCCATGATAAACCTGTGCCAATTCGGAAATCCTGGAGGACCGAGAGCTGCCGAATTCACTCAAATATTTTTCCTTGCACAAAAGGAGAGAATGGAAAATAGTTTCCTCCCGTGCACATCCAGGGAGGGAAAATCTGAAAAGCCCAAGAGTAGAGACACTGGATCCAATCTAATCTCCGTATCCAAGTTCTCTGACAGGGTATTCGCTACTCTGTCCCAATACTCGCAGATCTTATGGTATGTCCATAGACAACGCGTGAGAGTGCCCACTTCTATTTTACATTTAGGACACATTGGGGATGCTCCTGCCTTAACTTTTGCCAGTCGTTCCGGTGCTATATGGGCCCTGTGGAGTATCTTTAATTGAATAGCTTGAGTTCTATTACAAATGGAGATGTTTCTGGCATTTTCCCAGATGTCCTCCCACATTTAGAACATAGAACATAGAACAATACAGCATAGAACAGGCCCTTCGGCCCACGATGTTGTGTCCTAGCTTAAGCACCCATCCATGTACCTATCCAATTGCCACTTAAAGGTCACCAAAGATTCTGACTCTACCACTCCCACAGGCAGCGCATTCCATGCCCCCACCACTCTCTGGGTAAAGAACCCACCCCTGACATCTCCCCTATACCTTCCACCCTTCACCGTAAATTTATGTCCCCTTGTAACACTCGGTTGTGCCCGGGGAAAAAGTTTCTGACTGTCTACTCTATCGATTCCTCTGATCATCTTATAAACCTCTATCAAGTCACCCCTCATCCTTCGCCGTTCCAACGAGAAAAGGCCGAGAACTCTCAACCTATCCTCGTACGACTTCCTCTCCATTCCAGGCAACATCCTGGTAAATCTTCTCTGCAACCTCTCCAAAGCTCCCACATCTTTCCTAAAGTGAGGCGACCAGAACTGCACACAGTACTCCAACTGTGGCCTAACCAAAGTCCTGTACAGCTGCAACATCACTTCACAACTCTTGAATTCAATCCCTCTGCTAATGAACGATAATACTCCATAGGCCTGAGTGGCAACCTTCAAAGATCTATGTACATAGACCCCAAGATCCCTCTGTTACTCCACCTGACTAAGAACCCTACCATTAACCCTGTATTCCGCATTCTTATTTGTTCTTCCAAAATGGACAACCTCACACTTGGCAGGGTTGAACTCCATCTGCCACTCCTCAGCCCAGCTCTGCATCATATCTAAGTCCCTCTGCAGCCAACAACAGCCCTCCTCACTGTCCACAACTCCACCAATCTTCGTATCATCTGCAAATTTACCGACCCACCCTTCGACCCCCTCATCTAAGTCATTAATAAAAATTACAAACAGCAGAGGACCCAGAACTGATCCCTGCGGAACTCCACTTGTAACTGGGCTCCAGGCTGAATATTTACCATCTACCACCACTCTCCGACTTCGACCAGTTAGCCAGTTTTCTATCCAATTGGCCAAATCTCCCTCTATCCCATGCCTCCTGACTTTCCGCATAAGCCTACCATGGGGAACCTTATCAAATGCCTCAC
>NW_025215264.1:36466-43535 GCF_004010195.1 Chiloscyllium plagiosum | reverse complement strand
GATGGGATTTATCCGAGGATTCTCTGGGAAGCGAGGGAGGAGATAGCAGAGCCTTAGGGTTTGATATTTGAGTCGTCATTGTCTACAGGTTTAGTAGCAGAGCATTGGAGGATTGCAAATGTGCCCTTGTTCAGGAAGGGCAGTAGAGATGACTCAGGTAATTATAGATCAGTGAGCCTTATTTTTGTTGTAGGAAAGGTTTTGGAAAGAATTATAAGAGATAGGATTTATAATCATCTAGCAAGCAATAATTTGATTTCAGATAGTCAACATGTTTTTGTCAAGGTCGTGTCTCACAAACCTTATTGAGTTTTTTGAGAAGGTGACCAAGCATGTAGATGAGGGTAGGGCAGTTGATGTGGTATACATGGACTTCAGTAAAGCCTCTGATAAGATTCTACATGGTAGGCTGTTGGATAAAATGCAGAGGCATGGAATTGAGGGTGATTTAGCAGTTTGGATTAGAAACTTGCTTTCTGAAAGAAGGCAGCGAGTGGTGTTGATGGAAAATATTCAGTCTGGAGTCTGATTACTAGTGGTGTGCCACAAGGATCTGTTTTGGGACCACAGCTGTTCATTATTTTTATAAATGACTTAGACGCAGGCATAGGTGGATGGGTTAGTAAGTTTGCAGATGACACTAAAGTCAGTGGAGTAGTGGACAGTTTGGAAGAATATTACTGGTTGCAGGAGGACTTGGATAATCTGCAGAATTGGGTTGAGAGGTGGCAAATGGAGCTCAATGCAGCTAAATGTGAGGTGATGCACTTTGGGAAGAATAGCAGGTAGGCAGAATACTGGGTCAATGGAAAGATTCTTGGTAGTGTGGATGTGCAAAGGGATCTTGGAGTCCATGTGCATAGATCCCTGTAAGTTGCCACCCGAGCCGGGAATATCATGTTGCAACTAGTGCTGCCACACTAGGAATATTGTGTACAGCTCTGGTCACCCCATTACAGGAAGGATGTAGAAGCATTGGAAAAGGTGCAGAGGAGATTTACCAGGATGTTGCCTGGTCTGGAGGGAAGGTCTTATGAGGAAAGGCTGAAAGACTTGGGTCTGTTCTCATTGGAAAGAAGAAGGTTAAGAGGGGATTTGCTAGACACATACAAGATGATCAGAGGATTAGGTAGGGTAGACAGTAGAAGTCTTTTTCCTAGAATGATGATGTCAGCTTGTAATTTGCAAAACTACAAATTGAGTGGTGATAGATTTAAGACAGATGTCAGAGACAGGTTGTTTACTCAGAGAGTGGTAAGGGCATGGAATGCCTTACCTGCCTTTAGGGGCATTTAAACAATCCTTGGATAAGCACATGGATGATAATGGGATAGTGTAGGGAGATGAGCTGAGAATAGTTCACAGGTCGGCGCAACATTGAGGGCTGAAGGGCCTGTTCTGCGCTGTATTTCTGTTTTATGTTCTAAAACTCCATTTCATGCACAAAGGTGGATAATTCCAAAACTGCAGGGTGTACATGTGGGGTTCTACACCACAATACTTTGCAATGCAAATTCTTGGAAACCAGATGGAAATGATGTGCATTTGAAAGGTTTTGTGGGTCTTGTTTTCTGAAAAGTTGAATTAACTCTGCACATTCCCCGATGAGCCTTCTCACTATATAGGACTGAAGTTAGGGGTAGGTTTTTCACTCAGCGAGTTGTAAGTTCATGGAATGCCCTGCCAGTAGCAGTGGTGGACTCTCCCTCTTTATGGGCATTTAAGCGGGCATTGGATAGGTATATGGAGGATAGTGGGTTAGTATAGGTTAGGTGGGCTTGGATCGGCGCAACATCAAGGGCCAAAGGGCCTGTACTGCGCTGTATTCTTCTATGTTCTATGTTCTATAACCTCGAATTTAGAAATACCGAAAAAAGTCCCTGTTTGGCAGTCCAAACTTCTGATGCAACTGCTCAAAGGACACCATGACCTCCCCATCGAACAGGTCTCCCAAGCAGGAGAAACCTCTGGACTTCCAGGTTTTAAATCTGTCAGCCCTGGCCGAAATCCCGATGCTCCCTCTGTAGGAGTATAACGGGAGGTTTTGTTTGCGGGTTACCCTCATCTTGTCGCATTATCCTCCAGGATTTAATTGCATTTAATACAATAGGATTTTTACAATAGTCCCTGATAGTTCTCATCTTATCCATAAATAAAAGATTGATGAGGGGACACTTTACTTGGGAGGTCTCAATGTCTAACCAAATTGATTGTGGGTCACAAGAGAGCCAATCAGTTACATAAGATAATAAGGAGCTCAATTGATACCTCCTAAAGTCTGGAAAGTCCAGTCCTCCCCTTGCCTGTGGAAGCTGCAGCTTTTCTAATTTGATAAAGGGCCGTCTTTGATTCCAGATAAAGGAACCAAGCCAGCCGTGGAGCTTTTATAACGCCAGTCTCGGCAACATCAGGGGGAGCATTGACATAGGATATAGAAGATGAGGTAGAAATATTCATTTTAACTCTGGCTGCTCTGCCTAACCAGGATATTGGGAGATTCCCCCAGTGGTGAAGGTCCTGCCTTATTTTCTCTAATAGATGCACAAAATTGGCTTTATACAGCTGACCAAATACTGGGGTAGCAAAAATCCCTAAGTCTCGAAAACCCTCCAGTGACCACCGAAAGGGAAGCAAGATCTGCCTGGTAAGTTGGATATACTGGTGAGACCCCCCAACAGCATGGCCTCCGATTTCATAAAATTAATGTTGTAGCCTGAGAACAAACTAAATAGATGAATTACCTGAATTAGGCGGGGGAAGGATATCAAAGGATCACTTCAGAAAAGGAGGACAACATCTGCACAGAGAGTGATTTTATGTTTACCCAAACCAACCCTCGGGGCCGTTATGTTATGGTCAGTTTGTATAGCTTCCACTAGTGGTTCAATTTCTAGCCTGAATAATAATGGTGAGAGAGGACATCCCTGAGGACAGCCCCTACCCACACTGAAGCTATCCAAATCTAAACCATTGGTGATCACAGCAGCTTTGGGGTCATTATATAATACTGAGACCCATTTAGAAAATACCTCTCCGACACCGAACCTTTCCAGTGTATAAAAAAGGTATGGCCATTCTCTCTGATCAAATGTCTTCTCTGCGTTCAAGGAGACAGCGAGCCCCGGTATTGCTCCCTGTTGCCAGGCTTGTATCATGTTTAAGACCCTTCTAATGTTATTAGTTGACCGAGGCCCGTAATAAACCCCGTCTGGTCCTTTTTTATGATGTACGGTAAGGCCCTCTCCAATCTTAATGCTAACATTTTAGAGAGAATTTTAAAATCCACATTTAGCAAGGATATGGCTCTAAATGATGAGCAATCTTCTGGGGACTTTCCCTTTTTAAGAATGAGAGAGATATTTGCTTCTCTCAACGAAGGCAGGAGGCAGCCCTGACTGTGTGAATAATTATACATATTTCTGAGTGGCCCGGCCAGTTCCTCTATAAATTCTTTATAAAACTCAACCTGGAATCCGTCTGGCCCAGGCGCTTTGCCACTCTGGAGCTGTCTAGTTGTGTTGAGGGGGGCGTTCAAGATCAGACCCAGAAGGTTAGCTCCAAGGTTAGACCCAGAAAGGCCAAGTTTTTAAAGAAGACTCCATCTTCTCAGTTGTATCCTCACAGTCCTGTGATTTATGTAGTCCAAAATAGAATTTCCTAAAGGCTGTATTAATCTTTTTACGATCACATGTCAGAGTACCAGCACTTTCTCTAATGGATGTAATAGCTTGAGGAGCTTTTTTTTTTCTTAGCAAGATATGCTAGGTATCTGCCAGGCTTGTCGCCATATTCAAATAATCTCTGCTTTGCAAATAATATTTCCCTCTTTGCTGTTTGGGTAAGTGTGGTATTCAAGGCTGTCCTAAGGGCTGGGATCCTTTGTCGCTCAGTAATGGAAGGCCTGTTCAGATAACACTGTCTCAGCTGCCTTCAAGCAAGCCTCGAGTAGGTGTTGCTGTTCTCCCTTTTGTCTTTTTGCTGAGTCGCAGAATATGAGATGATCAGACCCCGCACATACGCCTTAATGGTACGTCGACGGGTTACTGACCGTACCTGAGATAATTTCCAAAAAGGTATTGAATTCCTGCAAAAACTATTTGATAAATTTGCTATCCTTCAATAAGAAAGAATCCATACCCCAATGTCAGGGGCGTATCCCATCGTCCCTAGCCTTGACTTCCATGTAAACTGCGGCATGATCAGAAATAACTATATTACCTATTTTTCATGACACTATGGAATTCAGAAGGGTCAAGGGGGCAAAGAACATATCAATCCTGGTATGGCACTTGTGTGGGTTAGAGTAGAAAGTAAAGTCTCTGCCCTGGGAGTGAAGGCACCTCCACACATCTACTAGCCCTAGCTCCTTATTCAGATTTGCCAATTGTCTGGATCTAAGAGATATACCTGCAGTGCTCTTAGGTATCCTATCTGTCTCTGGGTCCATAATACAGTTAAAACCTCCTCCTGTAATTGTATGGCGGGCCCCGAAAGCCATCAACTCAGAGAACACTTCCATTACAAATTTAAAGGGGTGTGCCGGGGGGCAATAAAGATTCAAAATTCCATACTCCTCTCCGTGTATTAGGGCTTTGATCAGTATATACCGTCCAGACTCATCTTTTATCTGGTTAACATTCGGAAAGGAAGATTCTTCCAAGTGAGAGTACCTACTTCCCTACTTTTTGAACTGAAAGATGAGAAAAAAGCCTGATCAAACCCACCCTGTTGTAGTTTTAAGTGCTCTTTGTTGAGTAGATGTGTCTCCTGGAAGAGAGCTATGTCAACCCTTTCTTATTTGAGACTTGATAATATCTTTTTCCTTTTGATTGGTGAATTGCTCCCCTTGACATTCCAGGTGCACCACCAAAGCGAATGGCTAGCCATGATCGTCCAGGCAAGCCCGAGACCCCCCTAGGAGTGAGAACCCCACTCAAAACACCTTGAATAAAGACCATAGAAAATTCACAAATGAAAGAATTCTTTAAAACATTTACACCAACACAATTAAAAACTATTCCTCAGTAAAAAAAACACAAAACATATTTGAAGGGACACTTGCTCCCAGGGGCGTGACTACCCATCAATAACCCCACCATCACCTTTCCTAACTAGGGCCCCGCCCTGGACCCAGACCTTATAGAATGGAGTAGACAAATTCAAGTGTTCCATAAAACCAAAGTTAAAAGTGAGTGACCACCTCCCCCCACCCCCACCCCCCACGCCCACACCCCTCCTGTCATTGTATATCGAATAAACTGCACAACCTGTAAAACAGAAACCAAAGAGAGAGTAAAGAACAAACCCGCCCCACCCCCCCGGGAAGAGAAAAAAGGAAAAAAAATAAAGAAGGAAAGAAGGGTAGACAGGGGAGGGCAAAATAATATCGCTATCCGTACGGTTTAAGTCCCGCAGTCTATTTAGGAGAGTCCAAGAATTATTTGAGGAGAAAGTGAGGGCTGCAGATGCTGGAGATCAGAGCTGAAAATGTGTTGCTGGAAAAGCGCAGCAGGTCAGGCAGCATCCAAGGAGCAGGAACATTCCTGAAGAAGGGCTTATGCCCGAAACGTCGATTCTCCTGCTCCTTGGAGGCTGCCTGACCTGCTGCACTTTTCCAGCAACACGTTTTCATCTCCAAGAATTATTTAGCCATTTCTGGTGATCCTTCGTGGCTGAAACGCAGCGTTGCCGGGTAACGCACAGAGTATTGAACATTTAGGTCTTTGAGAAGCTTCTTCGCCTCATCGAGTGCCCTCCTCTTGCAGACCATAGCTGGAGAAAAGTCCTGAAATGACATTATCCTGAACCATTGTACACCATAGGCCCGGGGAACCATCCCCAGGGTTCTAGAGGCTTCCAGGAGCATCTGCTTCTCTCTGTTGCATTCGAGCCAGAACAGAACCGTGGGGATCGGGTGATCGAGTCCAGCGTGGGGATCGGGTGATCAGCCCAGCGTGGGGATCGGGTGATCGAGCCCAGCGTGGGGATCGGGTGATCAGCCCAGCGTGGGGATCGGGTGATGGAGCCCAGCGTGGGAATAGGGTGACTGAGCCCAGCGTGGGGATCGTGTGATCGAGCCCAGTGTGGGGATCGGGTGTTTGAGCCCAGTGTGGGGATCGGGTGATCAGCCCAGCGTGGGGATAGCGTGATCAGCCCAGCGTGGGGATAGGGTGATCAGCCCAGCGTGGGGATAGGGTGATCGAGCCCAGCGTGGGGATAGGGTGATTGAGCCCAGTGTGGGGATCGGGTGTTTGAGCCCAGTGTGGGGATCGGGTGATCAGCCCAGCGTGGGGATCGGGTGATCGAGCCCAGCGTGGGGATCGTGTGATCGAGCCCAGCGTGGGGATCGGGTGATTGAGTCCAGCATGGGGATTGGGTGTTTGAGCCCAGTGTGGGGATCGGGTGATCAGCCCAGCGTGGGGATCGGGTGATTGAGTCCAGCATGGGGATCGGGTGTTTGAGCCCAGTGTGGGGATCGGGTGATCAGCCCAGCGTGGGGATCGGGTGACTGAGCCCAGCGTGGGGATTGGGTGATTGAGTCCAGCATGGGGATTGGGTGTTTGAGCCCAGTGTGGGGATCGGGTGATCAGCCCAGCGTGGGGATCGGGTGACTGAGCCCAGTGTGGGGATCGGGTGATCAGCCCAGCGTGGGGATCGGGTGACTGAGCCCAGCGTGGGGATAGGGTGATCGAGCCCAGTGTGGGGATTGGGTGATCGAGCCCAGCGTGGGGATCGGGTGATCGAACCCAGCGTGGGGATCGGGTGATTGAGCCCAGCGTGGGGATCGGGTGATCGAGCCCAGCGTGGGGATAGGGTGAGCGAGCCCAGCGTGGGGATCGGGTGATCGAGCCCAGCGTGAGGATCGGGTGATCGAGCCCAGCGTGGGGATAGGGTGATCGAGCCCAGCGTGGGGATAGGGTGATCGAGCCCAGCGTGGGGATAGGGTGATCGAGCCCAGCGTGGGGATAGGGTGATCGAGCCCAGCGTGGGGATAGGGTGATCAAGCCCAGCCTGGGGATTGGGTGATCGAGCCCAGCGTGGGGATAGGGTGATCGAGCCCAGCGTGGGG
>NW_025215264.1:31567-34015 GCF_004010195.1 Chiloscyllium plagiosum | reverse complement strand
CCAGCGTGGGGATTGGGTGATCGAGCCCAGCGTGGGGGATCGGGTGGTTGAGCCCAGCGTGGGGATAGGGTGACTGAGCCCAGCGTGGGGATAGGGTGATCAGCCCAGCGTGGGGATAGGGTGATCGAGCCCAGCGTGGGGATAGGGTGATCGAGCCCAGCGTGGGGATCGGGTGATCGAGCCCAGCGTGGGGATAGGGTGATCGAGCCCAGCGTGGGGATAGGGTGATCGAGCCCAGCGTTGGGATAGGATGATCAAGCCTAATGTAGGGGTGGCCCAATGTGGAGCGATGCGCAGGCCCATGATTACAGATAAACTGTAATGTTGAACTTTTACCTTATTTATTTTCTCCCTTTTAACCTAAGATTTTGTCCCGAGATACCTTGTAGCTGGGATGATGCCCTGTGGTCCTCTCTCTCCATACATCAAATCCCTCTAGTGTGGAAACAGGCCCTTCGGCCCAACTAGCCCACACCGACCCTCTGAAGGGTATCCCCCACCAGCCCCATTCCCGTACCCTATATTCTAACATTTACCCCCTGACTAATGAACATCATCTACACATCCCTGGACACTATAGGACAATTTAGCATGGCCAATTCACCTGACCTGCACATCTTTGGACTATGGGAGGAAACCGGAGCACCCGGAGGAAACCCACGCAGACACTGGGAGAATGTGCAAACTCCACACAGTCGGTCACCTAAGGCGGGAATTGAACCCGGGTCCCTGGCGCTGTGAGGCAGCAGTGCTAACCACTGTGCCACTGTGTCACCCATGTACCTGAGTACATGTGATAATAAAACCGAATTGCAATGATCAATCTATTCATTTCTTCCTGTTGTTCACAGCCCTTCTCCTCGTATCAAACCATCAAATAATTTTTGCATCTTATGCAAATTTCTAAATGCTGCCTCCTCCATTTTGGTCTAAATCATTGATACAAAGCAAGAAAAACAAGGGACCTCAGACTGAACCCTCTGGAAACATGTTTCTATTCAACAAAGCACTATCAACCATTACCCAACACGTTTTAAGATATACCCTGGTGTCGATTATCAAGGATGGAATAACTGAGTATTTGGAAAGTAGTGATAGAATTGGTCCCAGTCAGCATGGATTCACTAAAGGGAAGTCATGTTTGACAAATCTCCTGGAATTATTTGAAGATATGACCAATAAACTAGACAATGAAGACTGAGTAAATGTTGAGGATCTGGATTTTGACAAGGTTCCACACAAGAGTCACAAGTAGGCCAGACCTGGTGAAGATGGCAGTTTCCTTCCCGAAAGATCAAACACAGCACAGGAGAGAGGGCATGGCAATTGGCAACGATGGCAGGCCATTTAAATGGTCACTGGATAAACATCTGGATGAGAATGGAATAGTGTGGGTTAGAGGGACTTCAGATTGGTTCCACAGGTCGGTGCGACGCCGAGGGCCCAAGGGCCTGTACTGCACTGGAATGTTCTATGTTCAACGAGGTTAGTGAGGAAAATTAAATCTCATGGTATTGGAGGTCATGTATTGACACGGATCGAGAACTGTTTGGTGAACAGGAAGCAGAGAGTTGGAATAAACAGGTCCTTTTCATAGTGTCAGGCAGTGACAAGTGGAATCCCACAGGGTTCAGTGCTGGGTTCAGGGAACAGGGTTCAGTGCTGGGACCCCAACTGTTCACAATATACATGAACAAATTGGATGAAGGAATTGAATGCCATATCTCCAAATGTGCAGATGACACTAAGCTGGGTGGCAGTATGCGCTGTGAGGAGGATGCTGAGAGGCTGCAGGGTGACTTGGGCAGACTGGCTGAGACGACACATACTTGGGAAATGAGATCTAATGTGGATCAATGGGAGGTTATCCACTTTGGTCACAAAACCAGGAAGGGAGCAGTTTAGGAAAAGGTGAGGGTGCAGCGAGACCTGGGTGTCATGGTGGAACAGTCACTGAAGGTTGGCACGCAGGTGCAGCGGGCAGTAATGAAAGCTAATGCCATGCTGGCCTTCATAGTGAGAGGATTAGAGTTTCGGAGTCAGGATGTCTTGCTGCAGTTATACAGGGTCTAAGTGAGGCTGGAGGTTTGGCTGGAGGTTTAGTCTCTGAGTCTGAGTCTGAGTCTGAGGAAGGACATTCTTGTTATTGAGGGAGTCCAGTGAAGGTTCACCAGCCTGATACCCGGGATGGCAGGACTGACTTATGAGGAAAGACTGGATCAACTGGGCTTGTACTCACTAGAATTCAGAAGAATGAGGGGAATCTCAGAGAAACATTTAAAATCCTGATGGGACTAGACAGGCTAGGTGTAGGAAGATGTATTTTCCGGATGTTGGGGTCACAGTGTAAGGATAAGGGGTAAGCCAGAGCTGAAAATGTGTTGCTGGAGAAGCGCAGCAGGTCAGGCAGCATCCAGGGAACAGGAGAATCGACGTTTCGGACATAAG
>NW_025215264.1:24378-31414 GCF_004010195.1 Chiloscyllium plagiosum | reverse complement strand
GAGTCAGGATGTCTTGCTGCAGTTATACAGGGTCTAAGTGAGGCTGGAGGTTTGGCTGGAGGTTTAGTCTCTGAGTCTGAGTCTGAGTCTGAGGAAGGACATTCTTGTTATTGAGGGAGTCCAGTGAAGGTTCACCAGCCTGATACCCGGGATGGCAGGACCGACTTATGAGGAAAGACTGGATCAACTGGGCTTGTACTCACTAGAATTCAGAAGAATGAGGGGAATCTCAGAGAAACATATAAAATCCTGATGGGACTAGACAGACTAGGTGTAGGAAGATGTATTTTCCGGATGTTGGGGAAATCCCGAACTAGGGGTCACAGTGTAAGGATAAGGGGTAAGCCATTCAGGACTGAGATGGGGAAGAATGTCTTCCCTCAGAGAGCTGTGAATTCTCTCCCACAGGAAGCTGTTGGGGCCAGTTCATTCGATAGATTCAAGAGGGAACTAGACATGGGCCTTGGGGTTAAAGGGATCAAAGGGAATACGGAGAGAGGGTAGGAATGGGACACTGAGACTGCATCATGCCATGATCATGTTGAATGGTGGGGCAGACTCAAAGGGCCGAGTGGCCTACTCCTGCACTGATTTCCAATGTTTCTATATGTGTTCACAGAATATGGCCATTGCTGGCTCAGCCAACATTTATTGGCTCTCTCTAACTGCTTTCTTGAGTGAGTGTGGGAGTTTAAAATCTGTTGTTAAAATCCATTCAGAAAACATCAAATGCTGTGCCTCCTCTAATATTTTATTGGTAGACGAATAAAACATTCCTCCTGACCTGGTCAATCTGAGGTTTTCTGAATGACTTCTCCATCAAATATTTCTGACAGTAATTTGTCACAGTGAGAGTAAAAAGTACAAACTATCTGTTATTCCCTTTTCAAATAGCAGTACAACTTCCAGAGTTTCAGCATCTTCAAACCTTTGTTCTTATGTCGTTTTTTTTCAACAGGTTACAAGTTGACCCAGAGAAACCTTTTCAAAAAACTGAAAGATTACAAGTTTATGTTCCCGTATGTCATAGCAGGGAAACAGAAACGGAGTGTAACTGTCCTTCCACAGGTAATTAATCCGATTGGATTTAATTTGGCTCACAGTTTGATTAACAAGTTAATGATTAACCATCCCTAGTTGCCCCCTTGAGAAGGTGGGGGTGAGCTGCCTTCTTGACCCACTGCAGTCCAGGTGCTGGGGGTTGACCCACAATGCCCTGAGGGAGGGAATTCCAGGATTGTGACCCAGTGACAGTGAAGGAACAGGATATATTTCCAAGTCAGGATGGTGAGGGGCTTGGAAGGGAACTTGAAGGGGGTGGTGTTTCTATGTATCTGCTGTCCCTGTCCTTCCAGATGGAAGTTGTCGTGGGTTTGGAAGATGTTTTGCCTGAGGACCTTTGGTGAATTTCTGCAGTGCATCTTATAACAGGGAGAAGAGTTGCAAAAGGAATGAAACAATGCCGGCCCGAATAGAACATAGAACATAGAACAATACAGCACAGAACAGGCCCTTCGGCCCACGATGTTGTTCGAACATTTGTCCTAGCTTAAGCACCCATCCATGTACCTATCCAATTGCTGCTTAAAGGTCACCAATGATTCTGACTCTACCACTCCCACAGGCAGCGCATTCCATGCCCCCACCACTCTCTGGGTAAAGAACCCACCCCTGACATCTCCCCTATACCTTCCACCCTTCACCTTAAATTTATGTCCCCTTGTAACACTCTGAGGATATAAAATGCAGGGAGGAATATAAGAAAGCAATTAGGGGAACAAAGAGGGGGCGTGAGAAAATGCTAGCAGGCAAGATTAGGGAGAATCCCACAATATTCGACAACAATATGACGGGGAAGAGAATAACCAGAGAAAGAGCAGGGCCCATTCCCCCAGGGACCAAGGGGGAAATCTGTTCATGAAGCCAGAGGATTGTGGGACATTGCGAAATGATTATTTCACACCTGCCTTGACTCGGGAGGAGAAGGGAGCAGACACAAATAATGAGAAGGTCTTGAGCAGATTGACATTGGGAGTGAGGAGGTATTGAAGTGTTTGTTGGACTGATATTTTTCCTATAGTGCCATAGATATAGTCATAGAGATGTACAGCACAGAAACAGACCCTTCGGCCCAACCTGATAATGCCGACCAGATATCCCAACCCAATCTAATCCCACCTGCCAGCACCCGGCCCATATCCCTCCAAACCCTTCCTATTCATATACCCATCCAAATGCCTCTTAAATGTTGCAATTGTACCAGCCTCCACCACATCCTCTGGCAGCTCATTCCATACACGTACCACCCTCTGTGTGAAAAAGTTGCCCCTTAGGTCCCTTTATATCTTTCCTCTCTCACCCTAACCCTATACCCATGTTGACTATCCCTAATCAGTCCTTGCTTTTCCAAATACATGTACATCCTGTCCCTCAGGATTCCCTCCAACAACTTGCCCACCACTGACGTCAAGCCCACCGGTCTATAGTTCCCTCGCTTGTCTTTACCACCCTTCTTAAACAGTACATCCAGCACTTCCTTCTCTGTAATCTGGACATTTTGCAAGATGTCACCATCTATTTCCCTACAGTCTATATCTTCCATATCCTTTTCCACAGTAAATACTGATGCAAAATATTCATTTAGTATCTCCCCCATTTTCTGTGGCTCCACACAAAGGCCACCTTGCTGATCTTTGAGGGGCCCTATTCTCTCCCTCGTTACCCTTTTGTCCTTAATGTATTTGTAAAATCTCTTTGGATTCTCCTTAACCCTATTTGCCAAAGCTATCTCATGTCCTGCTTTTGCTTCCGGATTTCGGGATAGGTAACAACGCTAAGCTCCACAACCACCTGATGAAGGAGCAGCACTCCAAAACCAAGTGCTTGAAAAGGCATCTGGATGGGTAAATGAATGGGAAGGGTTTAGATGGACACGGGCCAAGTGCTGGCAAATGGGATGAGTTTGGACTATTAGGATACCTGGTCGGTATGGACACGTCGGACTGAAGGGTCTGTTTCTGTGCTGTACATCAATGACCTTCTCCACTCTGCCAGTGAAGGTGCCACCATCTTCTCGTTGATACCTCACACTCACTCCATCTCTACAACGATACCCACCATTTCCTGCAATATCTTCCCCACTCTCTCTCATCCTCATTAACCTCTGACCCTGAATAACCCGGAATCTCTTCTGCACAGCCTACTCACCCCCTCAGCACCCTCTCCACACATGCCCCACCAGGAACAGGGTGCCCCCCCACCTTGCTCTCCCTCACCCAATATGTGCAGAGTTTCCTGACTCTGACCACCCTGAGCAGCTGACTGACCATGTCCAAGTCTCGGGGCTGGTATTGTTTGCAGTTGGTAACCATAGTGATTAGTCACTGAGACAGATTCACATGGGTCTGCAGATATTCTTCAACATCTAAACATATTTTTTAAAAAAAAGAGAGAAAAAATGCTCTCAATACAAACAATAAAACCACGTTTCAGACTGCTCCTCAACACTGTCCTGTTAGAACATGGAACAGTACAGGTCCTTCGGCCCTCGATGTTGTGCTGACCTTTCATCCTACTCTAAGATCAGACTAACCTCCATATCCTGCATTGTACTATCATCCATGTGCCCATCCAAGAGTCGCTTAAATGTCCCTAATGTCCCTGACTCTACTCCCATCACTGGCAGTACATTCCACACACCCACCAATCTCAGTGTAGAGAACCTCCCTCTGCTATCTCCCCTAATCCTTTCTCCAATAACCTTAAAATTACGCCCCCCCCATGATAGACATTTCCACCCTGGGAAAAAGTCTCTGCCTATCCACTCTGTCTATGCCTCTCATCATCGTGTACACCTCTATCAGGTCACCTCTCATCCTTCTTCACTCCAATGAGTAACCCCTAGCTCCTTCAACCTTTCTTCATAAGACACACCCTCCAGTCCAGGCAGCATCCTGGGAAATCTCTACACCCTCTCTAAACCTTCCAGATCCTTCCTATAATGAGGTAACCAGAACTGGACACAATATTCCACGTGTGGTCTAACCAGGGCTCTATAGAGCTGCAGCATAACCTGGCGGCTCTTAAACTCAATCCCCCTGTTAATGAAAGCCAACACACCATACACCTTCTTAACAACATTATCAACTTGGGTAGCAACTGTGAGGGATCTATGGACGTGGACCCCAAGATCCCTCTGTTCCTACACACTGCCAAGAATTCTGCCTTCAACCCTGTAATCTGTATTTAGATTCACCTTCCAAGATTAACCACTTCACAGTTTTCCAGGTTGAAGTCCATCTGCCACTTCTCAGCTCAGCTCTGCATCCTGTCAATGTCCCGGTGTAACCTACAACAGCCCTCCACACTATCCACAACGCTATCAATCTTTGTGTTATCGGCAAACTTACTAACTGACACTTCACTTACTCAACCAAGTCATTTATAAAAATCACTAAAAGCAGAAGTTCCAGAACAGATCCCTATGGACCGTCACTGGTCACCGAGCTCCAGGCTGAATACCATCCATCTACCACCATCCGCTGTCTCCTATGGGCCAGCCCATTCTGTATCCAGACAGACTGCTTTCCCTGTATCCTACGCCTCTTTACTTTCTATATGAGCCGACCATGGGGAACCTTACCAAACATCTTGATAAAATCCATGGACACCACGTCCACCGCTCTCCAAAGCCATAGAGAGGGATAAGGGAAGACAGTATGGGAAGGTATTTAATTAGGGGGGGATAGGAGCAGACAGTATGGGAAGGTATTTAATTGGGGGAGGGGGAAAGGAGCAGACAGTATGGGAAGGTATTTAATTGGTGGGGGGAGGAGCAGACAGTTATTAGACAGATGCTGTGGAGCTTAAATTGGGAACATTTGTTCTCTGGGAAATGTGCAACAGAAATGTGGAGGCTGTTTAAGGGGGTCTTGTTGCAAGTGTTGAATAACTTCATCCCACTGAGACAGACAAGGAATGGTATGGTGAAGGAGCCTTGGATGACAAGAGCAGAAGAGCTGCTCATCAAGATGAAGAAAGAAGCTTACTTAAGGTTGAGGAAGCAAGGATCTGACACAGATTTAGAGGGTTAAAAGGTATCTAGGAAAGAACTCAAAAATGAATTGAGTGGTGGTAGGAGGAGGCACGAAAACACATGGGAAGGAAGTATTAGAGAAATGCCAATGGCACTTCTATGGATGCATAAGAGAGTTAATCAGAGTGAGGGTAGGACCAATTTGGGATGGTGGAGTAAACGTGTGCCTGGAGTCAGAAGAGCTAGGAGAAGCCCTCAATGAGTTTTTTGCTTCAGTATTCATGAGTGGGAGGGACTCTGTTGATAGTGAGAACACTGGGGACCAGGTTAATAGGCGAAAACAGATTGATATAGCGAAAGTGGATGTGCTGGAAATTCTGGGAAGCATGAAGATAGATGAAACTATAGGGCTGGACCAAGGTTACTATGGGAAGTGAGGAATGGGATTGCTGTGCCTCTGGCAATGATCTTTGCATCCTCACTCTCCACCGGATTAGTACTGGCAGATTGGAGGGAGGTAAATGTTGTTCCTCTGTTCAAGAAAGGGAATAGGAAAATCCCTGGGAATTACAGACCAGTCTTAGGTCTGTGGCAAGCAAGGTACTGTAAATGATTCTGAGAGATAGGATTTATTTGGAAAAACATACTTTGATTAAAGATAGTCAGCGTTACAACACAGAGTAAACCTTTCTGCTAATTTAAACCATACACACAGAAAAGCTCACCTCGCCTCGTAGTCTGTTAAAGTCTGAGAGACAAAGAACTACCCAAATCCCACGATTTAAATAAAAACTTAACAATGCATTCTTTAACTCCAAGAAAAGAGAACATTAAATAACAACTTTCTACACTGTAGTCTCCTTTGTCTGATATATTTATCTACCTCCCAGTCCACAGCAATATACTGATTGCGTAAAACCCATGATTAAGATTTACAACAAATTCAAATTTCAAAACCAGCCAGTGTCAATCTTCCTGTCTTCTTTTCTTCGGTCTTCTGCTGCACATAGGTGAAAGTACCTTTCAGAGAGAGGGTCTGCAGGCAGTCTGTATTGGTGCTCTTTGCCTCTCTGTCTGACTGTTCCAAATGCTTGAATTGTATTCCCCAAAACATCAGATCGCCTCTTTGGTTTAATGGTGCTGAAACCATAAAATTCAAATTCGATTGGGTTTTAGTTTCTTGGAGCATAATTTAAACTGATTGCTAAATTTGAATTGTTGTGGGACACAGCAACTCAGCTCAGCTATTTATTTCACAGCCAAATGTTACATTTTTAAATGTAACATTTTGTGAGGCAGGTCATGCCTCAAAAGCCTTATTGAGATCTTTGTGGATGTGACGAGACAAGTTGATGAAGGCCGAGCAGTGGATGTGGTGAAAATGGATTTCAGTAAGGCATTTAATAAGGTTTCCCACGCTAGGCTCATTCTGATATTTAGGTGGTATATAATACAGGGAAATTTGGCTATCTGGATACAGAATTGGCTGGTCAAAAGAAGACAATGAATAGTAAATGGATGGAAACTATTCCGCATGGAAGTCAGTGACCAGTGGTGTCCCACAGGGATCTGTTCTTGGGCCTCTGCTCTTTGTAGATTTTATGCATGGCTTGGATGAAGAAGTGAAAGGGTGGGTTAGTAAGTTTGCTGATGACACAAAGGTCGGTGGTGTTGTAGATAGTGTTGAGAACTGTTACAAGCTACATCGAGACGCTGACAGGATGCAGAGCTGGGCTAAAAAGTGGCAGATGGAGTTCAATGTGGATAAATGTGAAGTGATTCATTTTGGAAGGTCAATTTGAATTCAGAAGAGGGTTAAATGCAGGAATATTGGCAGTGTGCAGGAGCAGCAGGATCTTGTGATCCATGTACATAGATCCCTTAAGTTTGTGCGAAGATTTGTAGCTCGGGTGCTCGTTGTTGTGGTTCTGTTCGCCGAGCTGGAAGTTTTTGTTGCAAACGTTTCGTCCCCTGGCTTCACAGGAGGCTCCCAAGCACTGA
>NW_025215264.1:8463-11358 GCF_004010195.1 Chiloscyllium plagiosum | reverse complement strand
GTGCTGTTTTCCAGTAGATGCTGGTTTGAAGTTCCCCATTGGCTGTTCGCTCCACTGTGACATCGAGGAATGGCAGTGTGTTGTTGTTTTCCTCCTGTTTAGTGAATTTGATGCCAGTCAGGGTATTATTGATGGTCTTGAAGGTTTCCTCTCATTTGTTTCATTTACTGATGTGTTGTTGTTTTCCTCCTGTTTAGTGAATTTGATGCCAGTCAGGGTATTATTGATGGTCTTGAAGGTTTCCTCTCATTTGTTTCATTTACTGATGACAAAGGTGTCATCCACGTAGCGGACCCAGAGTTTGGGTTGGCAGAGCAGTTTGTTCAGGGTCTCTGTATTACTGCCTTTGCTGAGAACCCTGATATCAGAGATCCCATGGGGGTTCTGTTGGTTTGTCTGTAGGTTTTGTTGTTGAAGGTGAAGTGGGTGGTAAGGCATAGGTCTGCTAGCTTCAAAAGAAACCATTGTAAGTTACTATTTAGGTAATAATTTCAGTGACAAATGCTCAGCTTTCATGAAATCTGATGGGCTGTATAACAGACGGAATAGAATGGTATCTTGTTTGAATTCTGAAGTGAGTAGTCATTGGAATCAGCTTCCGCTGATCTCCTGAGACTTTTCCTAATTTGATATGGACAGGGATTCTTTTCTCAGGACTTTCAACAAGATGATTACTGAAGTCGGAGAGTAACGCAGCATGGAAACAGGCCCTTCAGCCTGGACAATAACTCGAGAGAGCAAAACCAAACAAACCAGTTTCCAAAACAGCACTGCCTCCACCTAAACACCATACCAAAACCTCTTCAACTTTGGTTTCTCTTTCTTTTTTGACATTCTTTGTGGTTGGCTGGCTCTCTGGATTGGCCAATCCAACATCCAATCAGCAGCCAGTCTCTGAGTATACTGACATCTTGAACTGATTTGTCGACAGAATTCTTAACCTGCATTATCTTTCCAGGTCAGTTCCTCACAGTAAGCACCAGTCTTTTGTTCTCTCCTTATTGTATTTTGTTCAGACTCAGTCTGTCGTCCACACAGATTGATTCACAACACCCAGTACCATAGAAGTGCAGAATACTATTTCTTTTCTCGACAAGCTTGGGCAATGGGAATGGGAAGCAAATCTAGGGAGCCAGCAACGTCTATGAACAAATGAGAAACGTTTCTGCCTATATGTATGTCATCTTTACTGTACCAATGCTATGCGTTGTTTTGTTTTCTGTGCAGTGGAGCCAACCAGATAACATCAGCATTTCAGTGGAGTTAGATAGAGTCGAAGTAATTCTGGATCTCAAAAAGAATATGTGAGTAGATCTTGCTTTTTATTAGAAGCAACATGGAACAGTTATACCCACATTTTGAGCCAATATCACTCTGACCTACAAGTGGATGGTAGATGAGCATTTTCTATTGAAATATTAAATGGCGGTGTAGCCTTCTGAAAATGTTCATAGCAGAGAACACTTCACTCTGTATCTAATCTGTGTTGGTGTTATATGCTTTGGAAGTGCTTGAAAAGATACTACAACCTGTACTGTATTCAGGGATATCGACCAAAGGCAGGCATATGGAGCTCGGTCAGAGAGCAGCCATGATCTCATTGAATGACAGAACAGGTTTGAGGGGTTGAATGGCCTCCTCCTGTTCCTATGTTCTTACCCTGTGAGGGTATGACGGGATAATGAATTCCAGAATCAGAGTAAGAACCCTGTGAATGGTAGGTACCTTGCACATTGCTGACATATGTCTGAGTAGCAGGAGCGTAGGTGAAGAGGACTGAGGCTGGAGCACCCTCCTCTACCTGCTCCATCTGAGTGGCTCAGTGCTCCATCCCTCACTGAACACTGTCCTCCATGTCAGGTGGTGGTGCAGTGAAGAGAGGCGACATCTTTCATAAAATCATCTTTGGCCTTTTGTTCACAGATTGAGAAACTCCTCTCTCCTCCCTGCCTCAATGCAACAATAGACCCTTCCAGATCCAACAGATCTCACCAAAACTCCAGCAAGAAAACACAATAGTACCTCCACTAACTTACCAAAACAAAATCACCTCACCTGCAAGTTTTCTTGGGACTTGGATGTCACTGGTTGGGTAAAACCAATGACTGCAGATGCTGGAAACCAGATTCTGGATTAGTGGTGCTGGAAGAGCACAGCAGCTCAGGCAGCATCCAACTGGCTGGGCCCAGTATTTATTACCCATCCCTAGTTGCCTCTTCAGAAGGTGGGTGCGAGCTGCTTCTTGAGCTGCTGCAGTCCATGTGCTGTAGGTATTCCCACAATGTCCTCAGGGATGGAATTCCAGGATTTTGACCCAGTGACAGTGAAGGAAAATCCAAGTCAGGATGGTGAGTGGCTTGGACAGGAACTTCCAGGAGCTGGTGTTCCATTGTATCTGTTGCCCTTGTCCTTTTGGATAGAGGAGGTCATGGGTTTGGAAGGTGCAGTCTGAGGATCTTGGTGGTCCTTTTGATAATTACACAAATCACTGGGAACTGCTGCTGGAAGTGATTCACTGGACAAACATGTTCCTAATCAGCAGAATCTACATCACATCAGCCTCAGCAACTGTTTGATATGACAATCTGCTCAGACTGCGTTGTTAGAATCATCGAATCATATTGTACGGAACAGGCCCTTAGACCACCAAGTCTGTAACACTAGAACTACACAGAACCTACACTGATCCCAATTCCCTTCATCTTGAATGTTATGACACTTCAAGTGCTCATCCAAGTGCTTTATAAATGTTGTGACATTTTTTGTTTCAACAACTTTCCCAGGCAGAACATTCCAGACCCCCACCCCACTCTGGAGAGGATGGTGGAAGCAGGGGAGTGTGGCGGGAGCGGGGGGAGTGTGGCGGGAGCGGGGGGAGTGTGGCGGGAGCGAGGG
>NW_025215264.1:6045-8413 GCF_004010195.1 Chiloscyllium plagiosum | reverse complement strand
GGGAGAGAGAGGGAGACACACAGAGAGAAAGATACAGAGAGAGAGAGAGACAGAGAGAGATACAGAGAGAGAGAGGGGGGAGATAGGGAGAGAGAGAGACAGAGAGAGAGGGAGAGGGGGAGACAGAGAGAGAGGGGGTGAGAAAGAGGGAGAGAGAGAGAGAGAGAGGAAAGAGTGACAGAGAGAGAGAGACCCCCCACCATCAATATCCTGGGGGTTACCATTGACCAGAAATACAACTGAACTCAGCACACAAACACAGTGGCTACAAGAGGAGCTCAGAGGCTGAGAATCCTGCAGTGAGTAACTCAGCCCCAGACTCCCCAAAAGCCCATTCACTCTCGACAAGGTCGAAAATATGGCACAGCTGGCCAGGCAGCCTCCGAGGAACAGGAGAGTCGACCTTTCGGATACAGTATAAGCTCTTGGCGGGGGGTGTGCAAGGGAGTCACAGATGGAATGGTCTCTGCAGAGTGCAGATAAAGGTGGGGAAGGAAATATACCCCTGGTGGTGGGGTCTATTTGTACCCCTGGTGGTGGGGTCTATTTGTACCCCTGGTGGTGGAAATAGCAGAGGATGATGCGTTCTCTCCCGAAGTTGGTGGGGTGGAAGGTGAGGACAGGGGGAGTTCTATCCATGTTGCGATTGGAGGGGTGGGGTTCAAGGGCGCGGGTGCAGGAAGTGAAGGAGATGCGCTGGAGGGCATTATTGAACACGTGGGAGGGGAAATTGTGGTCTTTGAAATAGGAGGCTATCTGGGATGTTCTGGAATGGAATTGGTCATTCTGGGAGCAGATGCAGCGGAGGTGGAGGAATTTGGAATAAGGGATAGTGTTTTTACAGGAGGCAGGGTGGGAAGAGGTGTAGTCCAGGTAACTGTGGGAGTCAGTGGATTTGAAATACATGTCTGTGTTGAGTCGATGCCGAAGATAGAGACGGAGAGATCCAGGAAGGGGAGGGAGGGGGGTGTCTGAGATGGTCCAGGTGGTGGGCATCACGGTGACATGGCTGCAAGGGGGTCAGGATGAGAGCTGCACATTCAAGGACATCCATCCGATCAAACAGAGAGGCAGGTGGGCAGAGGGGTGGGGTTGCTTTATTCGTAAGAAATGAAATTAAATCAATAGTAAGAAATAAAGTGGAGTCAGATGGTGTAGAATCTGGGGTGGGATGAGGTTTTTATGCTGCAAAGGTATGAGGACCATAGTTGGAGTTATGTACAGGCTGCCAAACAGTACTGAGGAGCTGGGGCGCAAGGTACCCCTGGAGATAGCAAAGATGTGGAGGAAAGGCAAAGTTACAGTGATCATGGGGGGTTTCAGTATGCAGGTGAACTGGGAAAATCAGGTTGGCAGTGGATCGCAAGGAAAGGAATTTGTGGAATGTCTAGGAGATGGCCTTTTGGAGCAGCTTGTGGTGGAGCCCATGAGGGACCAGGCAATATTGGGTTTGGTGTTGTGCAGTGAGGCAGATTGATAAGGGAGCTGAGGGTGAAGGAACCCTTCGGAGGCAGTGACCTTTATCTGATTGAATTTACTCTGCAATTTGAGAGGGAGAAGGTAGAATCCGAGGTAACAGTGTTACAGCCGAATAAAGGAAACAACAGAGGCATGAGGGAGGAGCTGGCGAGAAATGACTGGGACAGGGGTGTGAGTCAAGAGTGTGTTGCTGGAAAAGCACAGCAGGTCAGGCAGCATCCGAGGAGCAGGAAAATCGATGTTTCGGGCAAAAGCCCTTCATCAGGAATCAAGACGAGCCAAGCAAGAAAGACAATGGAACAGCAATGGCAGGAATTTCTGGGAATAATTCAGAAGACAGAGCATCCCGAGGATAAAGAAGCATGGTACAGGGAGGATGAGGCAACCGTGGCTGACTCAGGAAGGCAGGGAGAGCTGAAAAACAGAAGAGAAAGTATATAATGTGGCAAAGAGCAGTGGGAAACCAGAGGATTGGGAAGCTGACAAAGACCAACAGAGGGCAACAAGAAAAGAAATAAGGAGGGAGAAAGAAAAAAGAACAAAGAAAATTTACAGCCCAGGAACAGGCCCTTCGGCCCTCTCAGTCTGAGCCAATCCAAATCCACTGTCTAAACCTGTCGCCCAATTCCTAAACATCTGTATCCCTCTGTTCCCCACCTACTCATGTACCTGTCCAGACGCATCTTAAATGAATCTACCATGCCTGCCCCTACCACCTCTGCTGGCAATACGTTCCAGACACCCGCCACCCTCTGTGTGAAGTACTCAGAGTCATAGAGTCATAGAGATGTACAGCATGGAAACAGACCCTTCGGTCCAACCCGTCCATGCCAACCAGTTATCCCAACCCAATCTCGTCCCACCTGCCACAACCCGCCCCTCCCCAACC
>NW_025215264.1:0-5520 GCF_004010195.1 Chiloscyllium plagiosum | reverse complement strand
TACCATGGGGAACCTTATCAAACACCTTACTAAAGTCCATGTATATGACATCAACAGCCCTTCCTTCATCTATCAACTTGGTCACTTCCTTGAAGAACTCTATTAAGTTGGTAAGGCAAGATCTCCCCCGCAAAAAACCATGTTGCCTATCGCTGATAAGCCCATTCTTTTCTAAATATAAATAGATCCTATCCCTCAGTACCCTCTCCAGCAACTTTCCCACCACCGACGTCAGGCTCAGAAGATTAAATATGAGGGTAAGCTAGCCAGTAATGTAAAGGAAGACTGTAAGAGTTTCTTTAGATGTATAAAGGGCAAAAGAGAGGCAAAAGTGGACACTGGACCGCTGGAGAGATAGTCGTGGGGAGCAAGGAAATGGCTGAGGAACTGAATAGTTACTTTGCATCAGTCTTCATGGTGGAAGACGCGAGCAATATCCCAAATACAGGGGGCAGAGCTGAGAATGGTGGCCATCGCCAAAGAGAAGGTGCTAGAAAAGCTGAAAGGTCTGAAAGTGGATAAATCACCTGGACAGATGGACTACACCCCAGAGTTCGATGGGAGATAACTGAAGAGATAGTGAACGTGCTGGTGGTGATCATTCAGGAATTCCTGGAGTCAGGGAAGGCTGGAAAAACACTAACATGACACCTCTGTTTAAAAAGGGAGTAAGGCAAAAGATGGAAAATTACTGACCATTCAGCTTAACCTCAGTCATGGGTAAGATTCTGGAATCCATTGTGAAGGATGAGATTTCTGAATACTTGGAAATGTATGGTAAAATAGGGCAGAGTTAGCATGGTTTTATCAAGGGGAGGTCACGCCTGACAGATCTGCTCACATTCTTTGAGGAAGTAATGAACAGGTTAGACCAAGGACAGCCAATGAATGTCATCTACTGGGACTTCAAGAAGGCCTTTGACAAGGTGCCACACAAGAGGCTGCTGAATAAGATAAGGGCCCATGGTGTCAGAAGCAAGGTACTAGCATGGATAGAAGCCTGGCTGTCTGTCAGGAAGCAGAGGGTGGGGATAAAAGGGACTTTCTCAGGATGGCAGCCTGTGACGTGGTGTTCTGCAAGGCTCAGTGTTGGCACCATAACCTTTCACTTTATACATTAATGATCTAGATGAAAGAACTGAGGGCATTCTGACTATGTTTGCAGGTGATACAAAGGTAGGTGGAGGGACAAGTAGTATTGAGGAGGTGGGGAGGCTGCAGAAGGATTTGGACAGGTTAGGAGAGTGGGCAAGAAAATGGCAGCCGAGTACAATGTGGGAAAGTGTGGGGTCATGCACTTTGGTAGGAAGAACAGAGGCATGGAGTATTTTCAAAATGGGGAGAAAATTCAGAAATCTGAGGAGCACAGTGACTCGGGAGTTCTAGTCCAGGATTCTCTCAATGTTACCTTGCAGATTGAGTCAGTAATTGGAAAGGCAAATACAGTGATGGCATTTATTTTGAGAGGACTTGAATATAAAAGCAGGGATAGCCCTTCCTGAAGAAGGGCTTATGCCCGAAATGTCGATTCTCCTGTTCCCTGGATGCTGCCTGACTTGCTATGCTTTTCCAGCAACACATTTTCAGCTCTGATCTCCAGCATCTGCAGACCTCACTTTCTCCTATAAAAGCAGGGATGTACTTCTGAGGCTGTATAAGGCTCTGGTCAGACCATATTTGGAATGTTGTGTGCAGTTTTGGGCCCCATATCTCAGGAAGAATGTACTGACCCTGGAGTGTGTTCAGAGGAGGTTCATGAGAACGGCCTCGGAAATGAAAAGCTGAACATATGAGGAACGTTTGAGGACTCTGGGGTTGATACTCAATGGACTGGAGAAGGATGAGGGGGATCTAATTGAAACATACAGAATACTGAATGGCCTGGACAGAGTAGATGTTGGGCAAATGTTTCCATTAGTTGGAGAGACTTGGACCTGAGGGCACAGCTTTAGAGTAAAAGGGAAGACCTTTTAGAATGGAGATAAGGGGAAACTTCTTTAGCCAGAGAGTGGAGAATCGATGGAATTCACTGCCACAGAAGGCTGTGGAGGCCACGTCAATGCGTATATTTAAGATGGAGATAGACGGGTTCTTTAGGATCAAGGGGATCAAGAGTTACAGGGAAAAAGCTGGAGAATGGGGTTGAGAAACTTATCAGCCATGATTGAAGGCAGAGCAAACCTGCTGGGCTGAATGGCTAAATTTCTGCTCCTAAAGCTTATGGTCTTATGTTCTTTCACTTTAAAATTCTGTCTCCTCGTTCTTGACCAATCAGTGAAAAGGAACAGTTGGTTTCTAATCATTCTGTCCATGCCCCTCATAATCTTATACACCTCTATCAGGGGTATAAGGTCACCCCTCAGCCTTCTCTGTTCCAAAGAGGACAACCCAAGCTTATCCAGCCTCCCTTCATCGCTGAAATGTTCCATCCCAGACAATATCCTGGTGAATCTCCCTCTGTACCCGCTCCAGTACAATCCCATCCGCCCTACCGCGTGGGGACCAGAACTGCCCACAGTCCTCCAGCTGTGGCCTCACCAACATCACTGCCCTGCTCTGATCATCCATCTCTCACTGAGAACAGTAAGTGTCCCATACCCCTTCTGAATGACCCGATTAACCCAGTCCTGCCACCTTCAGGGATCTGTGGTCAATCTCCCCATGGTCACTCTGCCCTCTGAGCTTCCTCGGGTCCTGCCATTCAGCGATGACTCCCTTGTCTTGTTCCTTCTCCCAAAGAGCATCACCTCACAGTTATCAGGATTACATTCCACCTGCCATTGGTCTGTCCATCTGACCAACCTGTTTCTCAGATTCAGTAACCTAACCTATTGGGCAGCACAGTGGTTCACAGCACCAGGGACCCAGGTTCGATTCCACCCTCGGGTGACTGACTGTGTGGAGTTTGCACGTTCTCCCCGTGTCTGCGTGGGTTTCCGCCAGGTGCTCCGGTTTCCTCCCACCAGTCCAAAGATGTGCAGGTTAGGGTGGATTGGCCATGCATGTGTAGATTAGGCGCATTAGCCAGGAGTAAATGCAGAGCAATAGGGGAGGGGAATGGGTCTGGGTGGGTTCAGAGGGTCAGCGTGGACTTGGGCCGAATGGCCTGTTTCCACACTGTAGGAGTTCTATGATTCTATGAACACCTTCCTCCTCGCTGTGAACCACCCAATGTTTATTCCTTCCATAAACCTATCACCCCACCTCTTCCCATTCTCATCTCCATCGTTTATGAATATCCAAAACAATAAGGGACTCTGCACTGATCCCTGTGGTACACCACTCCACACAGGGCTCCAGTCATACAAACAGCCTTCTGCCCCCACACTCAACCTCCAGTCCCTGAGGAGAAAGTGAGGTCTGCAGAGGAGGGAGGTGTTCATAGAACTCCTACAGTGTGGAAACAGGCCATTCGGCCCAAGTTCACGCTGACCCTCTGAACCCACCCAGACCCATTCCCCTACCCTATTCCCCTACCCTATTCCTGAAGAAGGGCTTATGCCCGAAACGCCGATTCTCCTTTTCCCTGGATGCTGCCTGACCTGCTGCGCTTTTCCAGTAACACATTTTCAGCTCCAGTCCCTGAGACAATTCTGGATCCATCTTTACCAAGTTGAGGTGGCTCTGTGGTTAACACTGCTCCCTCACAGCCCCAGCAACCCAGATTTAATTCTAGTCTTGGATGACTCGCCGTGTGGAGTTGTGTTTGTTTGTTCTCCCGGCATCTGTGCAGTTCCTCTCTGGGTGTTCTGGTTTCCTCCCACAGTCTAAAAGATGTGTAGGTTAGGTGGATTGGCCATGGGAATTGTAAGGATAGAGTAAGGGGGAGAGGGGGATGAGTCTGGGTGGGATGGTCTTCGGAGGGTCAGTGTGGACTTGAGGGGCTGAATGGCCTGTTTCTATGCAGAAGGGATTCTCTGATTCTAAGTTACCCTGGATCCCATGAGTTTTTATCTTGATCAGTTTCCCGTGTGGGAAGGCCCTCATGCCTTGCCAGTCTTTGAGTCCTCCCTTGTCTTGTTCCTTCTTCCAAAGTACATCACCTCATATTGATCAGGATTACATTTTATCTGCCGTTGGTCTGTCCATTTGACTAACCTGTTTGTCAAAGGCTTTGCTGACTCCAATAAACTACATTAATGGCCTTTCCCTCATCTACACTCTCTGGGAGCAGCATAGTGGTTAGCACTGCTGCCTCACAGCGTCAGGAACTTGGGTTCAATTCCCATCTCAGGTGACTTGTCTGTGTGGAGTTTGCACGTTCTCCCCATGTCTGCGTGAGTTTCCTCACAGTCCAAAGATGTGCTGGTCAGGTGAATTGGCCATGGTAAAATTGCCTACAGTGTTCAGGGATGTGTGGGTAAGTGCATTAGTCGAGGGTAAATGTAGAGTAGTAGGGAAATGGGTTTGGGTGGGTTACTCTTTGGAGGGTCAGTGTGGACTTGCTGGGCTGAAGGGCCTGTTTCTACACTGTAGGGAATCTATATCAAAACTGAAAAATTATGAAAGGAAAGAAAAATCTGACCATCCTGCAATGGCCTGATTAAGTGAAAAATAAGGCCTTGACTTTGCTGTTCAATCCCTCCCGTAATAATGGGTAGCATCCTATCAGCCTTTGGATTCTGTGCTGCAGGTGCACACTAACCTTTTGTGACTCGTGTACCAGAACATGGAAATTTCGATGTCGCTCAGAATTCTGCCATTGGTCTCTATTTCGGTAATTCTCAATTCTATTTTGTTCTCCCGACTAAAATAGATTGCACATTTTCCCACATTATATTCCATCTCCTAGATTTTGACCCACAGCATCAATCTGTTTCAGTCCATCTGCAATGTCTTCCTGTTGTTTCACAGTATTCTCTCTGACTGATCTTGGTGTTGGATGTGAATATTGCAATCATGCCTCTCGCTCCCTCGTTTAACTTATTGGGGTAAATTGTAAAAAAAGTCGAGTCTGTAGAAAACCCCTCTGCAGAACTCAGTTTCTCGTATTCTGCCAATCAGAAAAAAGACCCAGTTTTGCAAACACTCAGTTTTCAGCCAGCCAGCCAGACAGACAGACAGACAGCCAGCCAGACAGACAGACAGACAGCCAAGCTTCTATCCATGTGACGGTATGACCTCTGACACGATCAGCTTTCTGAAATAAGAACATATTTAGGAGTAGGCCATTCAGCTCCTAGGAGCCTGCACTATCATTTAATACAGTCATGGCTGATTTCATCTTGGCCTCAAATGGTTTTAAACACTTCTCAATCCTCTGGCTTCCCACTCACCTTCAGCACATTGTATAATTTATCTTTTCCTCTGATGCTATGCCTGACCTCCCTTGTCAGCCATTATTTCCTCATTCTCCCTCAGTAAGATCCTTCTTCCTTGGGTTGAATTTCTGCTTTGCCACCCGGATTACCCCCAGAAACTCCTGCCATTGCTGTCCCACCCTCTTCCCTGCCAGGCTCCCCTTCCAATCAACTCTGGCCAGCTCCTCCCTCATGTCTTTGTAATTCCTTTTACTCAACC
>NW_025215263.1:66937-79011 GCF_004010195.1 Chiloscyllium plagiosum | reverse complement strand
TCAGAAATGCAATGGCAAGCACAGATTTGGTGTGAAAATCAGGAGCCCATAATCAGTATAATTGCAGGCCCTGGCCACACCTGAAGTAGCGTTGTCCACAGGAGGCATTCCAAACAGCGATCCTGAGACGAATTCCCACAGCTTATTACAGCAGCTACTTCCAAGAGCTATCTCAGGAAGTTAAAAATCACACACCACCAGGTTATGGACCAACAGGTTTATTAGGAAGCTCTAGCTTTCCTTCATCACCTGATGTTGTGCTTCCAAACATACCTGTTGGACTATAACCTTGTGCTGTGAGATTTTTAACTTTGTACACCCCAAATGCCCCTCCAAATCATATCTCAGGAAGGGGGATCCTGACAGCAATTCCAAAAACTATCGACAAAGGCTTGTTCTGAGCCAGGGTAACCAACAGCATCTGACCATGACCAGCAGACTAAGAACCAACAGCCTCCAATAACTGCTGACCAGATCGACACCACCAGGCCTCAGACAAATCCTGAGGTGAAAACCGTCCTGCAAAACCAACACAAAGTAAGGAAAACCAAGTATTCACCTGATAAATCCAATAGGCATCCTACCATATCTGTGGTCTCAACCCATACTGAAGGCCTTCTCAGTATGAACTCTTCAGTGAGGCACCAGGTACAGCAAGTAGGAACAGCCAGCTGCATTTCTAAATCCCATTTTCACCAGTGGTGAGCTTAAATTCCCGAGACCCCAAAGGCTTCTGACCTGGCTAGCAGTGAGGGGAAGGTGGATAGTGACAATGCAGGGAACCCCAAGAGTCTGAGAATCCCTACAGTGTGGAAACGGGTCCTTCAGCCCGACAAGTCCACACCGACTCTCCAGAAAGGATCCCATCCAAACCCAGTCCTCATTACTCTATATTTACTCCTGACTAATGCACCGAACCTACACATCCCTGAACACTATGGGCAATTTAGCATGACCAATTCACCTAACCTGCACATCTTTGGATTGTGGGAGGAAACCCATGCAGACATAACAAGAATATGCAAACTCCACACAGACACTCGCCCAAGGCTAGAATCAAACCCGGGTCCCTGGCACAGTGAGGTTGCAGTGCTAACCACTGAGCCACCGTGCCATAAAGTTTCTGTGATTAAACTTACTGTTTAGGTTCTACTGGTGGTCAATCTGTGTTTAATTTACTAGTGTACTTAATTACTGTCCGCTGTATAATTGATAGTGTCAATTTCATTTTGATGTATTTACCTTTATTTTCTTGTATTGTACTTATGGCTTTGTATTTAAATAAATGCAGAAATTCTTTTGCCCTGAACGACCGGTCTACTACCTTTTCATTTCATATTCCCAAATAAATCCAGTGTCTAGAGTTAAGGATTTGAGAGTGATTCGAGCCATCTAAAATCAGCAAATTACTGAATGCAAACCAGAACCCTCCAGTTTACACACTTCAATTTTTTCCTGTCTCAGAATACAGTACAGTATTTAGCTTAAGCAGTAATGAATTCCCATATCTTCGGAGGTGTTATTTTTAAGGTGAGGTCTGCTATTCAATTTCTGTTCCTGCTTAAACTTCATAGCAAGTATATTTTCGCATTTACATTCTCGTTAATTTGAACAAAGTAACTAGAAACAAAGTTCAATCCCAGAATGTAAACATATTGATCACATACAAGTGTTGATGAAACTATCATATGGGTTGTTCATTTGAAGATAAGATTACAAAGAGCTAACGTTCACTGAGAGCTAAGTATAGTAGATCCAATTTCAATCGCTGTTGATCCAGACTGTCAAACAAGTCATGCCGCTAATACATCATATCTTGTCGCTTGAGCAGTGACTGACAGTAGTTTAAGATACATTGCCTTAAAGGTGTACATCAGCATATCATAACACTGGTTATCTGTGTGTTCTGTTTATTACTTCCATCCATGTGCAGAATTCATTTTGTTAAGTGCATAGATATCAAGGTAATGTACAGACATATGCCACCAGTGCAAATGAAAAGCATCCATCTGGAATACACATTCTTCAGTTACCATTAATAGGGAGAGAAGATATTAAGCCAAGCGATATTAACAAGGCACACTTTGAAAGTTGTTTATTCAATGTGAAATCAAATAACAACAATTTAAAAAGTGGGTGAGACGGTCTTACTTTTAATAGTTTAATTTTTTAGTTTGATTTCGCTCATTTCACTGAAGAGTTGATTCTGGGAGATGACCGGACCTGACGAATTTGAGAAGGGTTCATTTCTGAAACATATCTGCCAATTGTCTCTTCAAACCATCAGGCCACAGGGCAGCACAGTGGCTCAATGGTTAGCACTGCTGCCTAGCATCACCAGAGACCCGGGTTCAATTCCTTCCTCAACCGACTGTGTGGGGTTTGCACATTCTCTCTGTGTCTGCATGGTTTTCCTCCAGGTGCTTTGGTTTCCTCCCACAGTCCAAAGATGTGCAGGTTAGGTGGATTGGCCGCGCAAAGTTGCCCATCGTGTTTAGGCATCTGTAGATTAGGTGGATCAGCCATGGGGAATACAGGGTTGCACTATGTTCTTCAGAAGGTCAGTGTGAACTCAGTGGACTATATGGCCTGTTTCCAGACTGTAGGAATTCTATGATTCTAACTTAGATTTCTGTTTTGATCCTGACTATCAAACTACAAGCAGGAATCCTCAACCTAAATGGCAATATTCCTCATGCAGGGGAAACTTAGCAGAAAAGTCACTGCTAATCAGTGTGCATAAGCGATGGTCACAGAACCTGCAGCATATTAATCATCAATGGACTGTGACCAGTGTGCCAAAAGGATCGATGCTGAATTCACTGCTTTTCATCATTTATATAAATTATTTGGATGTGGACATCGGAGGTATGGTTAGTAAGTTTGCAGATGACACCAAAATTGGAGGTGTAGTGATCAGCGAAGAAGGTTACTTCACAGTACAACAGGATCTTTAACAGATGAGCCAGTGGGCCAAGGAGTGGCAGATGGAGTTTAAATTTTGAGAAATGTGAGGTTCTGCATTTTGGAAAGGCAAATCAGGGCAGGCCTTACACACTTAATGGTAAGATCCTGGGGAGTGTTGCTGAACAAAGAGACCTTGGAGTACAGGTCATAGTTCCTTGACATCGGAGTCACAGGTAAATAGGATAGTGAAAAAGGCATTTGGTATGCTTTCCTTTATTGGTTAGAACAATGAGTATAGGAGTTGGGAGGTCATGTTTCAGCTGTACAGGTCATTAGTTAGGCCACTTTTGGAATATTGTGCACAATTCTGGTCTCTCTCCTATCAGAAGGATGTTGTGAAACTTGAGAGGTTTCAGAAAAGATTTATAAGGATTTTGCCAGGGTTAGACAATTTGAGCTACAGGGAGAGGCTGAATAGGCTGTGGCTATTTCTCTGGAGCGTTGGAGACTGAGGGTTGACCTTAGAGAAGTTTATAAAATCATGAGGGGCATGTATGAGGGAAAAATAGGCAAGATTTTGTTCCCTGGGGTGAGGAGTCCAGAAATAGAGGGCATAGGTTTAGGGTGAGAGGGGAAAGGTATAAAAGAGACCTAAAGGGCAACCTTTTCATGCAGAGGGTAGTGGGTGTATAGAATGAGCTGTCCAAGGAAGTGGTGCAGGCTGGGATCTTTTTGAAAAACACAGAAATTGATTTCTATCAGGCTCATCTCATCAGTGTTTTTTCTCATCTGTCTCAGAGACACTGGAGCAACAGAGGAGAAGCATAAATACATAGTTCAGATCACAAAAGAGTAACTTGTAACGGCATGGTACTGTGACCATAGGAGTCGACATACACAATCCAAGTTAACATACAGACAAGAAAACAAGTGTGTGCAAGGGATGTGATAGCGTAATGATGTAGACTAGTAATCCAGAGAGCTCGGCAATTTTCTGGGAAACAGGGTTGAATTTCTAAAAAAAAACTGAGTTTAATGTTTAATGATAACCATGAAACCATTGTCAATTGTTGTAAAAGCACATCTGGTTCACTAATGTCTGTAATGTGCAGCATCAAGGAATCCAAGCAAATCTAGAGTCTCTGGGTATCTGAACCTAGCCGAAAGCATAGATCGCACAAAGGAAAATAGTTTTAGTTGCTGAAGGTTAGTCATCTCATCTCAGGGACATCACTGCAGAAGTCTGTCAGGGTAATATCCTCAGGCCAATCTTCAGTTGCTTTACAAATGTCATTCCCTCCATCATAAGGTCAGAAGTGGGAATATTTGCTGATGATTGCACTATGTTCAGCACCATTTGCAACTTCTCAGATCTTGAAGCAGACCATGTCTAAGTGCAGGAAGACGTGAACAATATCAGGCTTGGACTGACAAGTGGAAAGTAACATTCATGTCACATGAGGGTCAGACAATGACCACGTCCACCAAGAGAGAATCTAATTATATTTCCTTGACATCTCATGGAATTACCACAACCGAATTCCCAAGTCTCTACAACTATTGAACATAAACTCCTTGCCTGACCACAATGCACACAGCACAAGTAAAGAGTGTAATGGAACACTCCCATCTTGCCTGGATGAGAGCAGCTCCAAAAACATTCAAGCAGATTGACACTATCCAGATAAAGCAGCTGCTAAACTGACAGCACATCCAGAAACATTGATCCCTTCCACCTCTCAGACATAGTGGCTACCTGTGTACCACATCTACAAGCTGCTCTACAGAAATTCACCAAGGCTCTTTAGATAGTATCATCCAAACACATGACTAGGTTCATCTCAAAGGACAAGGTCATCAAATATATGGAAACAACAGCACTTAGAGTCAGTTATACAGCACAGAAACAGACCGTTCAGCCCAACACGTCCATGCTGACCAGGTTTCCGAAACTGAACTAGTCTGATTTGCATGCATTTGGTCTATATCCTTCTAAATATTTCCTAACCATGTAACTATTAAATGTTATAATTACACCCACCTCTACCACCTCCTTTGGCAGTTCATTCCATATACATTCATTCATCTGTGCCAAAAAAGTTGCCCAGGTCCTTTTTAAATTTTTCCCTCTCACCTTAAACCCATGCCCTCTAGTTTTGAACTGCCCTGCCCTGGGGAAAAGATCTTGGCTACTCACCTTATCTATGTCCTGCATGACTTTATAAACCTTTATATGATCACCCCTCAGCATTCTAAGCTCCAGGCCATAGATCCAGAGAGCTAACTACCCATCTAACAACGATCATAGATCCAGAGAGCTAACTACCTATCTAACAACGATCATAGATCCAGAGAGCTAACTACCTATCTAACAACGATCATAGATCCAGAGAGCTAACTACCTATCTAACAACGATCATAGATCCAGAGAGCTAACTACCTATCTAACAACGATCATAGATCCAGAGAGCTAACTACCTATCTAACAACGATCATAGATCCAGAGAGCTAACTACCTATCTAACAACGATCATAGATCCAGAGAGCTAACTACCTATCTAACAACGATCATAGATCCAGAGAGCTAACTACCTATCTAACAACGATCATAGATCCAGAGAGCTAACTACCTATCTAACAACGATCATAGATCCAGAGAGCTAACTACCTATCTAACAACGATCATAGATCCAGAGAGCTAACTACCTATCTAACAACGATCATAGATCCAGAGAGCTAACTACCTATCTAACAACGATCATAAGGTTCTGAGAGCTAACTGCCCATCTAACAACTGCCATAGATCCAGAGAGCTAACCACCCTTTTAACTGCTGCCATAGATTAAGAGAGCTAACTACCCAGCTAACTACTGCCATGGATCCAGAGAGCTAACTACCAATCTAACAACTACCACAGACCCAGAGATCTAACTACCCATCTAATAACTATCATAGATGCAGAGAGCTAACTACCCATCGAACAACTCTCTTAGACCAAGGGAACTAACTACCCATCTAACAATGGCCATAGATCCAGAGAGCTAACTGCCCATTTAACAACTTTCACAGACCCAGAGATCTAACTATCTGTTTAACTACTGCCATAGACCCAGAGAGCTGATTGCCCATCTAACAACTGCCATAGATCTAGAGAGCCAAATACCCATCTAACAACTACTATAGATCCAGAGAACTGTCTACCCATCTAACAACTGCCACGGATCCAGAGAGCCAAATACCCATCTAACAACTACTGTAGATCCAGAGAACTGTCTACCCATCTAATAACTGCCGTAGACCCAGAGAGCTAATTACCCATCTACCATCTGCCATAGATCCAGAGAGCTAGCTACCATCTAACTACTGCCATAGATCCAGAGACCTAACTGCCCATCTAACAACTGCCATAGATCCAGACAGCTAACTACCCGTCTAACAACTGCCATAGATCCATAGAGTTAACTGCCCATCTAACAACTGCAGTAGATCCAGAGAGGTAACAATGGCCATAGATCCTGTGAGCCAACTACCCATCTAACAACTGCCAAAGACCCAGAGAGCTAACTATCCATCTAACAACAGCAGTAGATCCAGAGAATTAACTGTCCATCGAACAACTGCCATAGATCCAGAGAGCTAACTATCCATCGCACAACTGACTCTCAAAACAATTAGAAAACACTCTCTATCAAAGGTACATTTACATGTAAAACCTACTCACTGTATAACTAAAGAAGATCACCTGGGCAGATCGGCAGCAGGACGATTAGAGAAGCAGTGAAGACAGACTCTGTGATCATGAGATTAGGTTAATGTTATGTTTAATCAGTGGGTTATTGGAACGGTGTATTAATTTTTAGAGTATTCATGAAAGATAGTAAGTAGTTAAGAAAAGGGGGCTTGGATTTGTGAATAGTTTTTGTTTAATGTTCACTATTAGAATTAGGAGAATTAATTGTTATTTATTCTTTAAATAACAAGGTTCCTCATGGGAGACTGCTTAGCAAGGTTAGCTCTCACGGAATACAGGGAGAACTAGCCATTTGAATACAGAACTGGCTCGATGGTAGACGACAGAGGATGATGGTGGAGGGTTGTTTTTCAGACTGGAGGATTGTGACCAGTGGTGTGCCACAAGGATCGGTGCTCGGTCCACTACATTTCGTCATTTATATAAATGATTTTTACGTGAACATAGGAGGTATAGTTAGTGAGTTTGCAGATGACACCAAAATTGGAGGTGGACTCGACAGATAAGAAGGTTACCTCAGAATATAACGGGATCTTGATCAGATGGGCCAATGGGCTGATGGAGTTTAATTTAGATAAATACAAAGTATTGCATTTTAGGAAAGCAAATTTTAGCAGGATATATACACTTAATGATAAGGTCGTGGGGAGTGTTGCTGAACAAAGAGACCTTGGAGTGTAGGTACATAGTTCCTTGCAGGTAGATAGAATAGTGAAGAAGGCGTTTGGTATGCTTTCCTTTATTGGTCAGAGTATTGAGTACAGGAGTTGGGAGGTCATGTTGCAACTGTACAGGACATTGGTCAACCACTTTTAGAATATTGCATACAATTCTGGTCTCCTTCCTATCAGAAGGATGTTGTAAAGCTTGAAAGGTTTCAGAAAAGATTTATAAGGATATTGCCAAGGTTGGGCAGGTTGAGCTATAGGGAGAGGCTAAATAAGCTAGGGCTGTTTTTCTTGGAGTGTCAAAGGCTGAGGAGTGACCTTATAGGGGTTTATAAAACCATGGTGGGCATGGATAGGATAAATAGACAAGGTATTTTCCCTGGAGTGGGGGAGTCCAGAACTAGAGGGCATAGGTTTAGGGTGAGAGGAGAAAGATATAAAAGGGAACTAAGGGCAATGTTTTCTCGCAGAGGGTGGTATGTGTATGGAATGAGCTGCCAGAGATAGAGGTAGAGGCTGGTGCAATTATAACATTTAAAAGGTATCTGGATGGGTATGTGAATTGGAAGGGTTTACAGGGATATGGGCCTGGTTCTGGCAAATTGGACTAGATTAGATTGGGTTATCTGGTTGGCATGGATGAGTTGGACTGAAGAGTCTGTTTCTATGCTATACATGTCTCTAACTATGACTCTGTAATGGAAATGAGGTGTTCTCTGTCACTCATGTTTATGAAGCGAGGTAAGCTTTTCTGGGTATTTGGTTTCATCAACAGAGGGGTTCGACCTCCGTGTCATAACAGCATCACAAATCTGGCAGCACAGAACTTCATCCAAACTGGAACTGAACAGGCAACAAATAAAAATTCAACCTTTGGCCGATGATCAAGCCTTTCATATTGTCAACCTCACGCACCACATTGATGACCACAGGATCAGAGAATTACAGGGTGCAGATGAGGCCCTTCAGTCCATCAAGTCTGCATTGACTTATCTACACTAATTCCACTTTCTAGCCCTTGGCCTATAGCCATGAATGCTCTGATATTTCAAATGCTCAGCCACGTTCTTTTTCAAGTTTGTGAGTATTCCTGTTTCTTTCTTCTTTCTTTCTTTCTCTCTCTTTCTTTCTCTCTTTCTTTCTGTCTCTCTTTCTCTCTCTCTCTTTCTTTCTTCCTCCCTTTCTTTCTTACTCTCATTGTTTCTCCCTTTCTTACTCTCCTTTTCTTCTCTTTTTTCTCTCTCTTTCTCTCATTCCTTCTTTCTCTCCTTCTTTTCATTCTTTCCTTTCTCTTTCTTTCTCTCTTTTCTTTCTTTCTCTCACCCTTCCCTCGATCATTCTGTCACTGTCTAAGCCACCATTTATTGCCTCTTGCTAATTGCCATGAGAAGGTGGTAAGTCTCTTCCTCGAACCATTGTAGCCTGGGTGGCGTACGGCTTGTAGTAAACCCTCCGGGATTTAACGATTTAATGACCATGAATCCCCCTTCTCTAATTGGTGCGGGTGTCCCTTCTTACAGGGAACCTTCTTTGGTTCTGGCACACATGGTCAATTGTAATGCCTCTGTCTTGTTCTAAGATCAATCTTTCAATTGTCCTGCACCTGAGGGGGACATACAGCCTAAATGAAAATGAGGGGCATCATTAACTAAGTGCATGAGGTGGATGGGAAGGAGCAGTTTATATGGATGGGATGGAGCATTTGCAATGAGTAATTTGGGGAGGCTTTGCTCCCTTCTCATAGTCTCAGTCCATGGGAGTGGGATTGGAGCCAGGACAAATGGGCAGAAGTGGGTTCTGCAGATGCTGGAGATTAGAGTCAAGGTTAGAGTGGTGCTGGAAAAGCACAGCAGGTCAGGCAGCATCCAAGGAGCAGGAAAATCGGCATTTCGGGCAAAAGCCCTTCATCAGGACAGATAGTACAGCCCATGTTTATGGTCAGTCATGCTGCACCCCCAATATATTAATGACGGAGTAGCAAGTGTCGTCCAGGTCTTTGGTGCCACAGAGTGAGCTGATGCAGTAAAGGAGATTTGCAGAACCATCAATTCAGAGACAGTGATAGATTATATGAATGAATCAAAGAGCAACCAACAGATTGTGAAGCACCCCATTTCTATAATTCATGCACAAGATACAGGCAAGGCCAACATTTATTACCCAGAGGGTAATGAAGAGCCAAGCACATTGCTGTGGGTCTGGAGTCGCATGGAGGCCAGATCCTGTGGGAATGACAGTTTTCTTTCCAAAAGTGAAGGAACACATTAGTGAACCCAGAGAGGTATTCCATCTCTAAGAATCATTAACAGTTTCATGGTCATCAGTAAACTCCAGATTAGTGACTGAATTGAAATTCCAGCAGCTGCAACAGGGGAGTTTGAGCATGACCTGGGTCTGCGGCATTAACGATCTCGTGACAGTAACACGAGGCCATCATTCCCACCCACACTAGGGCATTGCTTGGATCTGGAAAGCTAGAACAGCAAAGTCAGAGTCCGATTGCCGTCGACTGATGGGACAGGCTAGAGGGGCTGGATGGTTTGCTCCCAATTTGTATGTTCCCTTGTCATTGAATAAAGCACTTGTCTGACAGCAGAGGAGAGGACAAGATGGAGTTCAGGTCATTAAGCAAAGAGATAATAGATTCATGGAGATTAATGAGGAGATTGACAGGTTTCCAGACTTGTCCCTGTGAGGAATGATTGGGATTGATTGGACGTTCGAGGGTGTGTGGAAAGATGTCCAGGTTTGGGTGTTTTATTATTTGATGGAGGGATTGACCTCAGTAGAGAATTTAAGAAGCAGGGTATGTGAATTGGAATGATTTAGCAGGTGTACATGAAGGAGAGGTAAGGAGCCATCTTTCATCTGGAGAGTGGTGAGGTCCTAGGACCCACTGCCTGATACAAGGTTGGAGGAAAGCAAGCATGATTTTGAAAAATACAGGTCAAAGCAATCCAATTGCATCCTCTCTGGAGCTAGGGACAAAGAGCTGGAAAGTGAGATTGGTATTTTCTGGTTGGAACAGATACAGGCTGAAAGGCTTTTCTCTTTGTCAAGATATATCGATGTTTCGATAAGCCATGGGTATCAGAGGGACTTTGAGACAGCTGAGCCATTTAATATGATCATGGCTAATCATCCAATGCAGTCCCACAGTCTTCCATGGCTTTATCCCTCAGAACTTTATCCATCTCCTTCTTTTAAACATTCAATGTTCTGCCTTGACCACTTTCTGTAGCAGAGACTTCCACAATTCCCCACTCACTGGATGAAGACATTTCTCCTCATGTAACTCCTAACTATCCTGAGCCTGCTTTCCCGGGTTCTGGACTTCCCATTCATTGGGAACATCTCGTCCTCAGTTGGAATTTTATTGCAACGTATTATAAGGGGCTCTGAGGAAGTGTCACTGGACCTGAAACATTAGCTCTGATTTCTCTCCAGGGCTGAGGGGTGACCTTATGGAGGTTATAAAATCATGAGACGCATGATAGGATAAATAGACAAGGTCTTTTCTCCAGGTGAGAGGGGAAAGTTGAAAAGAGACAACCTTTTCACGATGGTGCGTTTATGGAATGAGCTGTCACAGGAAGTGGTGGAGGTTGGTATAATTACAGCATTTTAAAGGCATCTGGATGGGTATATGAATAGGAAGGATTTAGAGGGATATGGGGCAAGTGCTGGCCAAAGTGAATAGATTAATTAAGGATATCTGTTTGGCATCAACGCGTTGGAATGAAGGGTCTGTTTCTGTGCTATACACCTCCATGATTCTATGCTGCCAGACCTGCTGAGATTTTCCAGCAATGTCTGTGTTTGTTTTAGAATTTTATAAGTTTCTTTGAGATTTCCCACCACCACCCCCATTCCTCCACCCCCAGTGAAAACAATCCTAACTGATTGATTCTTTCTTCATAAGTCAGCCGTGCTATCCCCAGGAATCAGTCTGGTAATCCTCCGTTGCACTCAATCCATTGCCAGAACATCCTTCCTCAGATGAGGAAACCAAAACTGCCCACAATACTCCATGATGTGGAGGAGCCAGCATTGGACTGGTGTGGACAAAGTTAAAAATCAAACAATACCAGGTTTTAGTTGAACAGGTTTATTTGGAAGCACTAGCTTTTGGAACACTGCTCCTTCATCAGGTGGTTGTGGAGTATAAGATCATAAGATACAGAATTTTTAGCAAAAGATTACAATGTGCTACAACAAACCTGGATTGTTCAGTCTTTCATCTTTTAGAATGGGTTGCAGGTTTCAGTTCATTAATGTGTAAATCTCAGAACTTCTTTTAAACCACCTTCTTGAGATAACAAGGTTTTATAACAAATGGTGACATCTCAGCTCGAGCAATGCATTAAAGGTGTGAGGTTAGAGTCTGTCTGTATCCCTGAATCAGACTGGTTCTATTTCCAAAGTGGAATTTACAAAATAATACATGTATTGACTGCCTGCAGATTGTGGATTTTTTGAGCAAAACAGAAATTACCTGCAAATATAATTCTGAACATACAAACAGACCTATATGTGTGTGTGCATGCATGAGAGGGAGAGAGAGAGAGAATGCATGTGAGTGTGTGTGTGATTGCACGGGAGAGAGTGTGTGTTTGTGTGTGTGAAAGCTTGGTAAAGTGTGTGTGGGCGTGATGGAGTATAAGCCTGTGAGAGGGTACATGTGTGGATGTGAGTATGGGGTATGTATGTGTGTGTATATGAGAGAGGGTCTGTGTGTGTGTGTGTGT
>NW_025215263.1:61450-66338 GCF_004010195.1 Chiloscyllium plagiosum | reverse complement strand
GGTGATCTGTGTGTTTGTAGTCGAATGAAGTACTGAGGTGCCCATTCTTGATGGAGATGCATGTGTCCAAGAAGGAGATAGATACTAGAGAGTAGTTCATGGTAAGTCTGATGTTTGGATGAAACTCATTGATATCACTGTGTAGTAGTTTGTGACTCCTTGCCATGGATCAAGAGGAAGAAAATGTCGTCATTGTATCTGGTGTATAGTGTTGGTTGGAGGCCCTGTGCAGCAAAGAAGACTTGTTTGAAGTTGTGCATGAAAATATTGGCACATAGGAGTGTAAATTTGGTCCCCATGGCTGTTCTGTGTGTCTGGATGGAGAACTGGTTGTCAAAGGTGAAAACGTTGTGGTTGAAGATGAAGCCGATGAGTTGTAGGATGGTGCTCGGAAATTGGCAGTTGTTGGTGTTGAGTACTGAGGCTGTTGCTGCAATGTGTCATCATGGGGGATGCTGGTGTAGAGTGCAGAAACATCCATTGTGACGAGGAATGTTTCCGGTTCAACTGGTCCGTGGGTGCTGAGTTTCTGTAAGAAATTTGTAGTGTCATGACAGAAGCTGGGGATCCCCTGTACAATGGGTTTCAAGATGCCCTCGACATAGCCAGAGAGGTTCTCACACAGGGTCCCATTGCCTGATACAATGGGACGTCCTGGTTTGTTAGCTTTGTGTATCTTTGGAAGGCAGTACAAGTCCCGTACATGAGAACTATATGGGATGAGGACGCGTAGGGAACTCTGAAGGACTGGATCAAAAGTCCTGATCAATGTGTTTAGTTCATAGGTGTGTTCTTTGGTCGGCTCAGCCATTTAGTTGCGTGTAATGTTCCTGGTTGTTCAATTGTTCGTACACTGCCTTGCCGTAGTCCATTCTATTCTAAATGGCGGTGGCTCCTCCTTTATCTGCTGGTTTGATGACAATGTTGCGATTGGTTTTGAGAGCATGGATGGCATTGCATTATGATCAGGTGATGTTTTGCTCTACCTTGTGGGTGCGTCTGATGAATCTAACATTCATATATTTCCTGGTGGTTTGGGCATACATGTCAAGCCCAGGGTGTGTATGGCAGGTACTCATGTGATTCGGCCAACGTTGTCTATCTCATACACTGCAGGAAAGGATGCCCTGGTGCATGTTACATTGGCGAGACCAAGCAGACGCTATGACAATGGATGAATGGACACCGTGCAACAATCACCAGACAGGGGTGTTTCCTCCCAGTCGGGGAACATGACAGTGGTCAGGAACATTCGGTCTCGGATCTTTGGGTGACCATTCTCCAAGGTGGACTCTGGGACAGGCAACAATGCAAAGTGGCTGTGATAGGCTGATAGAAAGTTTGGTACCCATGGGGATGGCCTCAACCAGAACTTGGGTTCATATTACACTACAGGTGGCCCACTGCATGAGACTCTCTCTCTCTCTCACACACACACACACACTCATGCAAATCCTCTCTCATACAAACAATCTGTCTCATACACACACAAATATACACACCCCTCACTCACACCCACACACACACCCTCTCACAGGCTTATACACTAGCATACTCCCACACATACTTTACCAAGTTAAAAATCACACAACACCAGGTTATAGTCCAACAGGTTTAATTGGAAGCACACTAGCTTTCGGAGCGACGCTCCTTCATCAGGTGATTGTGGAGGGCTCGATCGTAACACAGAATTTATAGAATTTGGACTATAACCTGGTGTTGTGTGATTTTTAACTTTGTATTTGCAATAAATTCTGTGTTACGATCGAGCCCTCCGCAATCACCTGATGAAGGAGCGTCGCTCCGAAAGCTAGTGTGCTTCCAATTAAACCTGTTGGACTATAACCTGGTGTTGTGTGATTTTTAACTTTGTACACCCCAGTCCAACACCGGCATCTCCAAATCATACTTTACCAAGCTTTCACACACACACAAACACACACTCTCTCACATGCATTCACACGCATGCATTCACATGCACACACTCACATGCACACACTCACTCACTCTCTCTCGCTCTCACATGCACACACTCACACATATAGGTGTGCATAATTATATTCACAGATACATTCTATTTTGCTCAAAAAATCCACAATCTGCAGGCAGTCAATGCAGGCAGTCAATCCATGTAACATTTTGTAAATTCCACTTTGGAAATGGATCCAGTCTGACTCAAGACTGAAATACAGACAGACTCTAACCTCACAGCTTTAATGCATTGCCCGAGCTGAGATGTCACCTTTTGTTGTAAAACCTTAAGTTAACTCAAGAAGGTGACTTAAAAGAAGTTCTGAGATTTACATATTAATGAACTGAAACCTGCAACCCATTCTAAAAGATGAAAGACTGAACAATCCAGGTTTGTTCAATATATCACTGTATGACACTGTAGTCTTTTACTATAAATTCTCTATGCCTGATGAAGGGCTTTTGCCCGAAACATTGATTTTCCTGCTCCTCGGATGCTGCCTGAACTGCTGTGCTTTTCCAGCACCACTCTAATCTATAAATTCTGTGTCTTCTGATCTTATACTCCATAACCATCTGATAAAGGAACCGTGTCTCCACAAGCTGGTGCTTCCAAACAAATCTGTTGGACTATAGCCTGGTGTTGTTTGATTTCTAACTTTGTCCACAATACTCCAGCTATTGTCTCAGCAGGGCCCCTGCACAATCGCAGCAAGACATTCCTGCTCCTGTACTCCAATCCTCTTGCTGTCTATGTCATACATTGCAAGCAAGGGTGACCTGAAGCATGGTGCATTGACGAGTCCAGGCAGACTCTACGACAATGGATGAATGGAGACTGCGCAACAATCAACAGACAAGGTCTTCCTTCCCAGGTGAGGAACACTTCAACGGTCTAGGACATTCAGCCTCAAGGTGATTGGGTGACCATCCTCTAAGGTAGACTTTGGGACAGTCAACAACGCAAAGTGGCCAAGCAGGGGTTGATAGCCAATGTACCCCTTGTGTTCCTCACTGCCTGCTGCCCTACAATGCCACATTTCAGCCACTGGTGTACAACGACACCCAGGTCTCACTGTCCTTTCCCAACCTATCACCAGTCAGAAAATAATCTGCCTTCCTAGTTTTGCTACTCATTGTACATAGAACATAGAACATTACAGCGCAGTACAGGCCCTTCGGCCCTCAACGTTGCGCCGCCCTGTCATACTAATCGGAAGCCCATCCCACCTACACTATTCCATGTACGTCCATATGCCTGTCCAATGACGACTTAAATGCACTTAAACTTGAAGTTGCAGGCAAAGCATTCCATACCCTTACTACTCTCTGAGTAAAGAAACTACCTCTGACATCTGTCTTATACCTAACTCCCCTCACTTTAAAGTTGTGTCCTCTCGTGTTTGCTGTTCCCATATTTGGAAAAAGGCTCTCCCTGTCCACCCCATCTAACCCTCTGATTATCTTGTATGTATCTATTAAGTCACCTCTCAACCTTCTTTTCTTTAATGAGAACAGCCTCAAGGCCCTCAGCCTTTCCTCGTAAGACATTCCTTCCATACAAGGCAACATCCTAGAAAATCTCCTCTGCACCCTTTCCAAAGCTTCCACATCCTTCTTATAATGAGGTGACCAGAACTGTACGCAATACTCTAAGTGTGGCCGTACCAGAGCTTTGTACAGCTGCAGCATTACCTCCTGGTTCCGGAACTCAATCCCTCTGTTAATAACGGCCAAAACACTGTATGCCTTCTTAACAACCCTGTCAATCTGGATGGCAACTTTCTGTGTACATGGACACCGAGATCTCTGCGCATCTGCACTCCCAAGAATCTTACCATTAGCTCAGTACTTTGCATTCTGATTACTCCGTCCAAAGTGTATCACCTCACACTTGTCCACATTAAACTCCATTTGCCACCTGTCAGCCCAGCTCTGCATCCTATCTATGTCTCTCTGCAACCTACTACATCCTTCGTCACTATCCACAACTCCACTGACCTTAGTGTCGTCCGCAAATTTACTAACCCACCAGGTCATTTATAAAAATGACCAACAGCAGTGGACCCAACACCGACCCTTGCGGTACGCTGCTAGTAACTGGACACCAAGATGAACATGTTCCATCAGCTACAGGAGAAAGTGAGGTCTGCAGATGCTTGAGATCAGAGCTGAAAATGTGTTGCTGGAAAAGCGCAGCAGGTCAGGCAGCATCCAGGCAATAGGAGAATCGACGTTTCGGGCATAAGCCCTTCTTCAGGAAAGAGGAAAGTTTGTCCAGCAGGCTAAGATAAAAGGTAGGGAGGAGGGACTTGGGGGAGGGGCGTTGGAAATGCGATAGGAGGAAAGAGGTCAAGGTGAGGGTGATAGGTCAGACTGGGGTGGGGGCGGAGAGGTCAGGAAGAAGATTTCAGGTTAGGGAGGCGGTGCTGAGATCGATGGGTTTGACTGAGACAAGGTGGGGGGAGGGGAAATGAGGAAACTGGTGAAATCCGAGTTCATCCCTTGTGCTTGGAGGGTTCCTAGGCAGAAGATGAGGCGCTCTTCCTCCAACCGTCCTTTTGTTGTGGTCTGGCGATGGAGGAGTCCAAAGACCTGCATATCCTTGGTGGAGTGGGAGGGGAGTTGAAGTGTTGAGCCACAGCGCGGTTGGGTTGGTTGGTCCGGGTGTCCCAGAGGTGTTCTCTGAAATGCTCCGCAAGTAGGCGGCCTGTCCCCCCAATATAGAGGAGGCCACATCGGGTGCAGAGGATGCAAAAGATGATGTGTGTGGAGGTGCAGGTGAATCTGTGGTGGATATGGAAGTTTCCTTTTGGGCCTTGGAGGGAGGTGAGGGGGGAGGTGTGGGCGCAAGTCTTGCACCTCCTGCAGTTGCAGGGGAAGGTGCCGGGAGTGGAGGTTGGGTTGGTGGGGTGTG
>NW_025215263.1:55182-59340 GCF_004010195.1 Chiloscyllium plagiosum | reverse complement strand
ACCTCTTTCTACCTATCACATTTCCGACGCCCCTCCCCCAAGTCCCTCCTCCCTACCTTTTATCTTAGCCTGCTGGACAAACTTTCCTCATTCCTGAAGAAGGGCTTATGCCCGAAACGTCGATTCTCCTGTTCCCTGGATGCTGCCTGACATGCTGCGCTTTTCCAGCAACACATTTTCAGCTCCATCAACTACAACCCTGTTTTATTTCAGCAAGCCAATTACTGATCCAAACTGCTATGTCTCCCGCAATCCCATTCCTCCGCATTTTGTATAATAGCCTACTGTGGGGAACCTTATCAAACGCCTTGCTTGTAGATTAAAAAATTGAGAGAAAATCTTATCAAGAGATCCAATAAATATACAACAGAGAGAAGTAATGGCTGATGATACATTAGTCATTTGGAAATCCAGTCCATGGAGACTGTTAGCTAATCTCTTGATGCTGCTCCCTGCAAACAGTATGAAAGCAGCTTAATTACCCAGCTAGGGAACTCCTGCAGTATTAAATGTTCTGTCTTGAATCAGCAACTTACTACTGTCCATGACTCTGTCAGAGACAGATGTTGTGATTTTTTTTGAAGCATGTATGAAGCATTTATTGATGTGATCTATGCTTTTTATTACCCTTTCTTGGCTGCTGTTGGAGTTCCTGGTGAGTGCACATCAGAATTTACCAAATAATTGAATCTGGGGTTACCTGCATTGCCTTTGTCTCTCTGCGACACCATGTTTAAGTTTAGGTTTGTACTGTTTTTTCCTAGCAACTGTTTGTAAACAAATTGGGACATAGATAAGCTGCAAAGCTGGGCTGAGAGGTGGCAAATGGAGTTTAATGTGAAAAAGTGTAATGTTGAAAGGAGTAACAGGAATGCAGAGTACTGGGCTAATGGTAAGATTCTTGGTAGTGTAGATGAGCAGTGAGATCGCAGTGTCCATGTACATAGATCCCTGCAAGTTGCCACTCAGGTTGATAGGGTTGTTAAGAAGACATATGGTGTACTAACTTTTATTAGTAGAGAGATTGAGTTTCAGGGCCATGAGGTCATATTGCAGCTGTACAAAACTCTGGGGCGGCTGCACTTGGAGTGTTGCATACAGCTCTGGTCACCACATTAAAGGAAAGATATGGAAGCTTTGGAAAGGGTTCAGAGGACATTTACTAGGATCTTGCCTGGTATGGAGGGAAGGTCTTATGAGGAAAGGCTGAGGGACGTGAGGCTGTTTTTGTTCGAGAGAAAAAGGTTGAGAGGTGACTTAATCAGAGTATTAGACAGGGTGGACAGTGAAAGTCTTTTTCCTCATATGGTGATGGCTAGCACGAGGCGGCATCGCTTTAAATTGAGGAGTGATAAATATGGGACAGATGTCAGAGGTAGTTTACTTACTCAGAGAGTAGTCGGGGTGTAGAACACACTGCCTGCAACAGTAATAGACTTGACAAGTTTAAGGGCATTTCAATGGTAATTGGATAAATATATAGATGAGAATGGAATAGCGTAGGATAGATGGGCTTTAGATTAGATCCACAGATCGGTGCAATATTGAAGGCCGAAGGGCCTGTACTGTGCTGAAATGTTCTATGTTCTATGTTCTAAAGTCTACTGCGTAAATGGTGAGCACTCTGGACTTTAAATCCAGTGATTCAGCAAACCAGATCAATTTTTCCAACAATTGATGACAGTGTCGTGATCATCATTAGACTCTTTATTACAGATTTTAAAAATTGATTTCAAATGCCACCATCTGTCATTACAGGATTTGAACCCAGAACATTACATGGGTCTCTGAATTAATAGTTTAGCGATGATACCACTCGGCAAATGCTTCCCCTTATTTTATTTAAATTCATCATTTAAGCACATTTTCTAACTGAAAATGTTGTCCTAACATGCACAACAGAGTGATTTCTCTTTGAGAACTTGTTTTAATTTGCACAGACTGCAAAGATGTTGCTGTAGCGCCGGGTTTGGGATTCTCAGTCGCTGCTGATACTCGAGTAGTAAGTGACACCTTGTGGAGACTGCTTGATGTTCCCAACCTCTAATTCACTCTGGGGTTTTGCATTGAATGCTGCTTCTCTGCACTCCAGGTGACGATGTGAGGGCAATGGAAAATATCGAGAGAAAACGATTGAAAATAGCTTTTAAAGTCACATAATAAAATGGTAAAAAGGCAATGTTCTCTCCAATTTCCCTTTGCAATGCAGATGCTCTGCATGGTCCCTCTAAAACTGCTGTGCAAATGTTCATTGGGAACATTAGTGATATGCAACCTCTCTGGTCATTGTGCAGCATGTACCCAAATGCTATGTGAATGCGCAGATTAAAGGGAATATTGAGGGTCCTTTCGGGCAGCCACAGAAAAACAATTTCCTCTACTAAGTGACGATAATTTATTGATGAGGCCTCTTCTGAAATACCAATTCCAGTTCTGGTCGTTCAGTTATAGGAAGGGTATTATTAAGCTGGAGAGGGTTCAGAAGAGATTTACCAGGATGTTGCTGGGCATGGAAGGTTTGAATTATAAAGAAAGGCTGGATATGCTCGGAGTTTTCTTCACTGGAGTGTAAGAAATTGAAATGCAACCTTATAGAGGTTTATAAAATAATGAAGGGTGTATATAAGGTGAATGGCAGGTGGCTCTTCCCTAGGATGGGGGATTTGAAGACGAGGGGCCATATTTTTAAGGTGAGAGGAGAACGTTTTAAAACGCCATGCGAGGCAACTTCTTTTGCACAGAAAGTGGTCTGTGTGTGGAACGAACTTCCAGAGGAAGTGACGGATTTGGGTACAGTTACAATGTTCAAAAGACATTCAGGATAGGAAATAGTACATGAATAGGAAATGTTTGGAGTGATATGGGCCAAGCACAGGCAGGTGAGATTAGTTCTGTTTGGGATGATGGTCAGCCTGGACTGGTTGGACAGAAGGGTCTGTTTCTGTGCTGGGTGGCTCTATGACTCTATGGCTAGACCAGATAGATACAGGAAGGACATTATTGATAACCAGAGAGTCCGGAACCTGGGGTCAAAGTATAAGGATGTGTGGTAAACCATTTAGGAACTGAGATGATGAGCAATGTCTTCAATGAGAGAGTGAGTTGACTGACAACACATGAACTGCAGCAGTTTAAGAAGGCAGCTCACCACCAGCTTGTCAGGGGGAAACTAGGGACCGATGACAAATGCAGGACCAGTCAGCGAGACCCACATCCCATGAAATAATTTTTAAAAGAATATTGAAGGTGACAAAAAAAAGCATTGAAGAAAATCAATGGATCCTGGAGTTTAAGAATAGACACAAACTGAGAAAGTAAAGGCTTTGTAAAATATTGGTTCCAGCCTTACCTGCTGCAATCCATCCAATGGTCAGATTTTAAGAAAGATGTGGAGGTACAAAATAGGAGATGAAGGCGCTGTGGAAGGGATTTGTGCATTGGAACCAAATATTACCAGAACAGTTCCAGCTTGAACAACTTCAGTCATGTGGAGAGGTTGGAAAGGTTGAATTATGCAAAACCTGAAAGAACTGCAAGGAGGCGAATATGGAACTGCAAAATGTCATTGAGGAGTGGTCAGAGTGGGTATGCTGATAAAGTCTGATGAAAGCATTCAAAGCCATAAGCTGTGCAGACAGAATAGATGAAGGGAGGCTGCTCCCATTGGGAGCAGGGATGACCATTGAAGGAGACCAATGTAATTGAATAGAGAAAAGGTGGTAATAATGGATTTCTGATTCATACTAAATAAAAGGGTGACACAGTGGCTCAGTGGTTAGCACTGCGGCCTCACAGCCCCCAGGGACCTGAGATCGATTCCATCCTTTTGGGCGACTTTGTGGAGTTTTCGCATTCTCCCTGTGCCTGCGTGGGTTTTCTCTGGGTGCTCTGGTTTCCTCCCACAGTTCAGGGATGTGCAGGTTAGGTAGATTGACCATGGTAAATTGCCCACAGATGTCCAGGCTAGGTGGGTTAGCCATGGGAAATGCAGAGTTTCGGGGGTGGCTCTTCAGAGGGGTGGTGTGGACTCGATGGGTCAAATGGCCTGTTTCCACACACTGTAAGGATTCTATGATTCCTTGAAATGGCTCCTTTCCCAGGAGAAGGGGAAGATGTACCACCTAAAGACATAAGGCCACTGCACCAGGGATAGGATGT
>NW_025215263.1:37647-50991 GCF_004010195.1 Chiloscyllium plagiosum | reverse complement strand
TAAACTTCTGTACTGGAACTGGGACAATATAAATTTCTCTACTGCAGCTGGGGTAATATAAACTTCTGTACTGTAACTGGGGATAATGTAAATTTCTGTACTGGAACTGGGGTAATATAAACTTCTGTACTGTAGCTGGGGTAATATAAACTTCTGTACTGGAACTGGGGTAATTTAAACTTCTGTACTGTAACTGGGATAATATAAACTGTACTGGAACTGGGGTAATATAAACTTCTGTATTGTAATGGGGATAATATAAACTTCTGTACTGCAACTGGGATAATATAAACTTATGTACTGTAGCTGGGGTAATGTAAACTTCTGTACTGGAACTGGGGTAATATAAACTTCTTTACTGTAATGGGGATAATATAAACTTCTGTACTGCAACTGGGATAATATAAACTTCTGTACTGTAACTGGGGTAATATCAACTTCTGTATTGTAGCTGGGGTAATAAAAACTTCTGTACTGGAACTGGGGAATTATAAACTTCTGTTCTGGACCTGGGAGAATATAAATTTCTGTACTGGAACTGGGGTCATATAAACTTCTGTGGTGGAACTGGGGTAATATAAACTTCTGTGGTGGAACTGGGGTAATATAAACTTCTGTACTGGAATGGGGATAATATAACTTCTATCCTGGAACTGGGGTAATATCAACTTCTGTATTGTAGCTGGGGTAATATAAACTTCTGTACTGGAACTGGGACAGTATAAACTTCTGGACTGCAGCTGGGGTAATATAAACTTCTGTACTGGAACTGGGGTAATATAAACTTCTCTACTGTAACTGGGGGTAATGTAAACTTCTCTACTGTATCTGGGGTAATATAACTTCTGTACTGTAGCTGGTATAATATAAGCTTTTGTACTGTAATGGGTATAATATCAACTTCTGTACTGGAACTGGGGTAATATAAACTTCTGTACTGGAACTTGGACAATATAAATTTCTCTACTGCAGCTGGGGTAATATAAACTTCTGTACTGTAACTGGGGATAATGTCAACTTCTGTATTGGAACTGGGGTAATATAAACTTCTGTACTGTAACTGGGGATAATGTAAATTTCTGTACTGGAACTGGGGTAATATCAACTTCTGTACTGGAACTGGGACAGTATAAGCTTCTGTACTGCAGCTGGGGTAATATAAACTTCTGTACTGTAACTGGGGGTAATGTAAACTTCTGTACTGCAGCTGGAGTAATATAAACTTCTGCACTGGAACTGGTATAATATAAACTTCTGTACTGTAACTGGGGTAATATAAACTTCTGTACTGGAACTGGGGTAATATAAACATCTGTACTGTAACAGGGATAATATAAACTTCTGTCCTGGAACTGGGACAATATAAACTTCTGGACTGTAACTGGGATAATATAAACCTGTGTACTGGAACTGGGGCAATACCAACTTCTGTACTGGAACTGGGGTAACATAAACTTCTGTGCTGGAACTGGGACTATATAAACGTCTTTACTGGAACTGGGGTAATGCAAACTTCTGTATTGGAACTGGGGTAATATAAACTTCTGTACTGTAATTGGGGTAATATAAATTTCTGTACTGGAATCGGGATAATATAAACTTCTGTAATGTAGCTGGGGTAATATAAACTTCTGTACTGGAACTGGGGTAATATAAACTTCTGTAATGTAACTGGGATAATATAAACGTCTGACCTGGAACTGGGATTATATAAACTTCTGTACTGGAACTGGGACAATATACATTTCTGTACTGTAGCTGGGGTAATATAAAGTGTACTGGAACTGGGGTAATATAAACTTCTGTACTGGAACTGGGGCAATATAAACTTCTGTACTGGAATGGGGATAATCTAACTTCTGCACTGTAACTGGGTAACATTAACGTCTGTACTGTAGCTGGGGTAATATAAACTTCTGTACTGTAACTGTGGGTAACATCAACATCTGTCCTGGAACTGGGACAATATAAACTTCTGTACTGTCACTGGGGTAATATAAACTTCTGTACTGGAACTGGGGCAATATAAACTTCTGTACTGGAATGGGGATAATCTAACTTCTGCACTGTAACTGGGTAACATTAACTTCTGTACTGTAGCTGGGGTAATATAAACTTCTGTACTGTAACTGTGGGTAACATCAACATCTGGACTGGAACTGGGACAATATAAACTTCTGTACTGTCACTGGGGTAATATAAAGTGTACTGGAACTGGGGTAATATAAACTTCTGTATTGGAACTGGGGCAATATAAACCTGTGTACTGGAACTGGGGCAATATCAACTTCAGTACTGGAACTGGGGTAACATAAACTTCTGTGCTGGAACTGGGACTATATAAACTTCTGTACTGGAACTGGGGTAATATAAATTTCTGTACTGGAACTGGGGTAACATAAACGTCTGTACTGGAACGGGGATAATATAAACTTATGTACTGTAATGGGGATAATATAAACTTCTGTACTGGAACTGGGATAATATAAACTTCAGTACTGTATTTGGGGATAATGTAAACTTCTGTATTGGAACTGGCGTAATATAAACGTCTGTACTGTAACGGGATAATGTAAACTTCTGTACTGGAACTGGGGTAATATAAACTTTTGTACTGTAATGGGGATAATATAAACTTCTCTACTGGAATTGGGACAATACAAACTTCTGTCCTGTTACTGGGGTAATATAAACTTCAGTACTGGAACTGGGACAATATAAAATTCTGTACTGGAAAGGTGATAATATAAACTTCTGTACTGGAACTGGGGTAATATAATCTTCTGTACTGGAACTGGGGTAATATAAACTTCTGTACTGAAACTGGGGGTAATATAAACTGCTGTACTGGAACTGGGATAATATAAACTTCTGTACTAGAACTGGGGTAGTATAAACTTATGTACTGTAAATGGGATAATATAAACTTCTGTACTAGAAAAGGGGTAGTATAAACATCTGTACTGGAACGGGGATAACATAAACTTCTGTACTGGAACTGGGGTAACATAAATTTCTGTACTGGAACTGGGGTAATATAAACTTCTGTACTGGAACAGGGATAATATAAACTTCTGTACTGTAATGGGGATAATATAAACTTCTGTACTGTAACTGGGGTAATTTTAACCTCTGTACTGGAACTGGGGTAGTATAAACTTCTGTACTGGCATTGGGGATAATATAAGCTTCTGTACTGATCTGGGTTAATATAAACTTCTGTACTGTAATGGGGATAATATAAACTTCTGTACTGGGAACTGGGGATAATATAAGCTTCTGTACTGGAACTGGGATAATATAAACATCTGTACTGTAACTGGGGTAATGTAAACTTCTGTACTGGAACTGGGGTAGTGTAAACTTATGTACTGGAATGGGGATAATATAAGCTTCTGTCCTGGAACTGAGATAATATAAACATCTGTACTGTAACTGGGGTAATATAAACTTCTGTACTGGAACTGGGGTAATATAAACTTCTGTAATGTAGCTGGGGTAACATAAACTTCTGTATTTGAACTGGGACAGTGTAAACTTCTGTACTGTAGCTGGGGTAATATAAACTTCTGTATTGTGCCGGGGATAATATAAACTTCTGTACTGTGCCGGGGATAATATAAACTTCTGTACTGTAACGGGGATAATGTAAACTTCTGTACTGTCACTGGGTTAATATAAACTTCTGTATTGGAACGGGAATAATATAAACTTCTGTACTGAAACTGGGGTAATATAAACTTCTGTACTGCAACTGGGATAATATAAACTTCTGTACTGGAACGGGGATAATGTAAACTTATGTACTGTAACTGGGACAATATAAACTTCTGTACTGGAACTGTGGATAATATAAGCTCCTTTACAGGAACTGGGATAATATAAAGTTCTGTACTGTAATGGGGATAATATAAACTTCTGTAATGTAGCTGGGGTAATATAAGCTTCTGTACTGTAATTGGATAATATAAACCTCTGTACTGGAACTGGGGTAGTATGAACCTCTGTACTGGAACTGGGGTAGTATAAACTTCTGTAATGTAACTGGGGTAATATAAACTTCTGTATTGTAACTGGGGTAATATAAACTTCTGTACTGTAACTGGGGTAATATAAACCTCTGTACTGGAACGGGGATAATGTAAACTTATGTACTGGAACTGGGACAATATAAACTTCTGTACTGGAACTGTGGATAATATAAGCTCCTTTACAGGAACTGGGATAATATAAACTTCTGTACTGTAATGGGGATAATATAAACTTCTGTACTGGAACTGCGAATAATATAAGCTTCTGTACTGAAACTGGGATAATATAAACTTCTATACTGGAATCAGGATAATATAAACTTCTGTAGTGTAGCTGGGGTAATATAAGCTTCTGTACTGTAGCTGGGGTAATATAAACTTCTGTACTGTAACGGGGATAATATAAACTTCTGTACTGTAACGGGGATAATATAAACTTCTGTAATGTAGCTGGGGTAATTTTTAACTTCTGCACTGGAATGGGGACAATATAAACTTCTGTAATGTATCTGGGGTAACATAAACTTCTGTACTGTAACTGGGGTAATATAAACTTCTGTACTGGAATCGGGATAATATAAACTTCTGTACTGTAGCTGGGCTAATATAAACTTCTGTACTGGAACTGGGGAAATATAAACTTCTGTACTGTAACGGTGATAATATAAACTTCTATACTGTACCTCGGGTAATATAAACTTCTGTACTGTTACTGGGTTAATATAAACTTCTGTACTGGAACGGGGATAATATAAACTTCTGTCCCGAGACTGGGGTAATATAATCTTCTGTACTGGAATTGGGGATAATATAAGCTTCTGTACTGGATCTGGGTTAATATAAACTTCTGTACTGTAATGGGGATAATATAAACTTCTGTACTGGGAACTGGGGTAATATAAACTTCTGTATTGTACCGGGGATAATATAAACTTCTGTACTGTAACGGGGATAATATAAACTTCTGTACTGTAGCTGGGTAATATAAACTTCTGTACTGTAACTGGGATAATGTAAACTTCTGTACTGGAACGGGGATAATATAAACTTCTATACTGTACCTCGGGTAATATAAACTTCTGTACTGTCACTGGGTTAATATAAACTTCTGTACTAGAACAGGGGTAATATAAACTTCTGTACTGTAACTGGGACAATATAAACTTCTGTAATGTAGCTGGGGTAACATAAACTTCTGTACTGGAACTGGGGTAATGTAAACTTCTGTACTGAAACTGGGGGTAATATAAACTGCTGTACTGGAACTGGGATAATATAAACTTCTGTACTGGAACTGGGGTAATATAAACTTCTGTACTGTAGCTTGGGTAATATAAACTTCTGTACTGGAACTGGGGAAACATAAACTTCTGTACTGTAACGGTGATAATATAAACTTCTGTACTGTAGCTGGGGTAATATAAACTTCTGTAATGTAGCTGGGGTAATTTTTAACTTCTGTACTGGAATGGGGACAATATAAACTTCTGTAATGTAGCTGGGGTAACATAAACTTCTGTACTGGAACTGGGGTAATATAAACTTCTGTACTGAAACTGGGGATAATATAAAATTCTGTACTGTAACGGGGATAATATAAACTTCTGTATTGTAGCTGGGGTAAAATAAACTTCTGTACTGTAACTGGGATAATGTAAACTTCTGTACTGGAACGGGGATAATATAATCTTCTATACTGTACCTCGGGTAATATAAACTTCTGTACTGTCACTGGGTTAATATAAACTTCTGTACTGGAACAGGGATAATATAAACTTCTGTACCGAGACTGGGGTAATATAATCTTCTGTACTGGAATTGGGGATAATATAAACTTCTGTACTGGAACAGGGATAATATAAACTTTTGTACTGGAACAGGGATAATATAAACTTCTGTACCAGACTGGGGTAATATAATCTTCTGTACTGGCATTGGGGATAATATAAGCTTCTGTACTGGATCTGGGTTAATATAAACTTCTGTACTGTAATGGGGATAATATAAACTTCTGTACTGGGAACTAGGGATAATATAAGCTTCTGTACTGGAACTGGGATAATATAAACATCTGTACTGGAACTGGGGTAATATAAACTTCTGTACTGTAATGGGGATAATATAAACTGGGGATTATAAACTTCTGTAATGTAGCTGGGGTAACATAAACTTCTGTACTGGAACTGTGGTAATATGAACTTCTCTACTGGAACTGGGGTAATATAAATTTCTGTATTGTACCGGGGATAATATAAACTTCTGTACTGTAATGGGGATAATATAAACCTCTGTACTGGAACTGGGGTAATATAAACGTTTGTACTGGAACTGGGGTAATATAAACTTCTGTACGGTAGCTGGGGTAATATAATTTCTGTACAACATCCTCCAACCATGACAACATCCATGTGAACCTTTTCTGAACCCTTTTAAGTTTCAAAACATTTTTCCGATAGGAAAGAGCCAGAATCGCCCGCAAAATTCCAACAGTGGCCTAACCAATGTCCTGTACAGTCACAACATGACCTCTTAACACCTGTACTCAACACTCTGACCAATGAAGGAAAGCATACCAAACACTTGCTACACTATCCTATCTACCTGCGACTCCACTTTCAAGGAGCTATGAACCTGCCCTCCAAGGTCTCTTTGTCCAGCAACACTCCTTAGGACCTTACCATTAAGTGTATAAGTCCTGCTAAGATTTGCTTTCCCAAAATGCAGCACCTCATATTTATCTAAATTAAACTCCATCTGCCATTTCTCAGCCCGTTGGCCCATCTTAAGGATAAATAACTGGGAGAAGCTGGGAAAGAGGTGTGGCAAACTTCAGGGTCAAGACAGGAAATAAAATCCTTCTCCCGGTAGTGTCAGAAGGGTCAAACAAACCTTTTCCTTGACACACCTCAGATTTCAAGGGACTGGAACAGGAAGATAGTGGAAGCCAGACTCTAAACATAGTCAATTCCTATATCCTTGATAAAGTAGGATTAGAACCAGACATTGGATTACTGACCCAGAGTAAAAGAAGCTGGATATAGAGTGAGGGAGTAATAGAGGGAGAGAGGGTGACATTAGGGTTGGAAGTGTGGTGCTGGAAAAGCACAGCTGGTCAGGCAGCATCCAAGGAGCAGGACAGTTGATGTTTTGGGGTAGAAGCCGTTCATCATTCCAGTGCCACATGTTTTGATTCTGACTCTCCAGCATCTGCAGTCCTCACTTTCTCTCAGGGTGACATTAGGATCAGGGACCCAGGACAGCAGAATAGCAAACCATATTCCTCTGTCGGTTTCACCTAGTAAGAGTGGTTTATAGAGTGAGACCACCAGAGTACAATGCCTTCCTTGGTATTAAACTGGTCGTGGTATCTGTAACAAAATAATGGCACCAAAAGAACATGAGATATGATTTATGTTCATCCACAAGCACTCTGCGAAATGGTGGGGTCTGTGGAAGATCAGTTCATAGAATCCCTACAGTGTGGAAACAGGCCATTCAGCCCAACAGGTCCACACCGACCCTCTGAAGAGCATCCCACCCAGACCCATCCCCTACCCTCTCCCTGCACTTCCCATGGCTAACCCACCTAACCTGCACATCATTGGACTTTGGGAGGAAACCGGAGCATCCAGCAGAAACCCACACAGACACGGGGCAAACATTCAAAATCCACACAGGAGGAATCAAACCTGGGTCCCTGGCGCTGTGACACAGCGCTTCTAACCACTGAGCCACCGTGTTTAGAAAGTTCTGTACTTTCCCTAGAGGGTCCAGGAGCCAGGTTAAGTTGTGGGGACAGTACACACTAAGAGTAGAGTAAAGGATAGAGTGAGAAAGGGAATTGCAGTAGCAAAAACAGTAACTGAAATTGAAATCGTGCGGTGGGCTTTCAGAATCCTGTGGGAGGTGAAAACCTTGACTGACAGTAACATTGGAGAATTGACAAAAGGAGGTAAAGGACAAATAAATAACAAAGAACAATACAGCACAACAGGCCCTTCGGCCCTCCAAGCCTGCTTTGACACATTTGCCCATCACATTTTCCCCTTCATATGGTACACAGCGAGGAGGATATGTGACCCAGTTGGAGGATCAGCATTGGGTCATCAGAACGAAAGGGTAGAAGTATGAAGACAGCATGCTCCAGCAGCAAACCACCCAGTTGTGAGACCAGTGTGAAGATCTACAGTGGGATATGGGTAGTACACCACACGTCTACCATAACCTAACAAGGAAATGCAGTGGACCACATTAAATGCTAAAGGGAGATTGAACAGTTAAAACCACAGCTAACAGCAGAGTGTGACATAGTTGGTGCTTTTTCAAACAAAAGCAGTGAGAATGAGACCCATCGGGGTACTCTGAGGCAGTCTGGCAATCCGGGTGACAGATGGGTAACAGAGATGGGTGTGAGCCACTGGACACAGACCCAACTCCAGCATATGAATCCAACCTCCCCTCTGCACCCCCTAAAAAATGCATTGTCCCTGATACCTAGCCAATGAACCTCACAGTTACCGTCAAGTCCAGGGCTGAGGGAAATGTTGAACATTCCCTATGATACAGTCAGCTCTTTAATAGAAAGCAGTTGAGGAATGTGACAAAAGCACCTTTTTAATCTGCGTGATCCAGTAGAAGAATTTTTCCACCAAATGTATCAGGTCTGCCCAGAATGGGTTGTATGATCATGAGGAAAAGGAACTTGTCTTGCCCTTTCAGGGACTCAAACACAGGTACAGGGACTTTAGAGGAGCTGAAAACAGCCATTAAGGTAGGGTACGTTCAGAGTGATCCAGCTGAGAATCCTCATAAAGCAGGACAGAGGAAGGGAGAACATCCCGTGGCTTTTTCAGTCTGTTGGTTTGCTGTTTCCAATTCCCTGGGGGGCAGGTCTTGAATGGGAGAACCTACAGGAAAGAATGTTCATTTGGCCCAGAATCCAGATTTCCCACAGCCCACCACAGGCTCAGGCAACATGCGACCATTTCAATCCCAATGATAATGATCAGATAGAAGCACGGATCTTATGTCGGATGTCCAGGACCTGGGAAATGCAAATGCAGGAGATTTAAAGAGAAAAACAACCCCACTGATGGCCCCCGTGGCCTGGAGGCAAGAAGGGCACGGCAGAGAATAAGGAAATGAATACGTCTTCTTCTCAAAGTCTGCCCCAAGCAGCTCATGGCTATGCAAACCAAGTGACAGCCGAGGTGATAATTTGTGCTTTATATGTGGACAGGGAGGGTACTTGGAGTCCAAAACTAGAGGGCTTTAGGAGAGAGGGGAAAGATTTATGAAGGACCTGAGGGACAACGTTTCACACAAAGGCTGGTGGGTAAATAGCATGAACTGCCAGAGGAACTGGTGGAGGTGGGTACAATTGCAACATTTAAAAGAGATTTGGACAGGTCCATGGATAGGAAAGGTTTAGAAGGCTGTCGGACAAATGCAGACAAATGGGTTTGAAGGATCACAGGAGATACAGTGAGTCAACTGATTGTCCCTCACTCGATTGGAAGCCACTGGGTTACAATGTTATTGGACAGGGAGGGGCTCCCACACCACTATTACTCACAGCAGTTTATAAGATAGGTCCTGTCAAACCTGCAATATCATAAGGTTGAATGGATTTCCCAGTCATTCCAAACAAGGGGTGGAGACAAAGTCAATTGAAACTGAAATTGGAAATTGTTCCCCATCAGGTTATTTTAATGCACTTGGACAGGAGGGGAGAGCATCTCTTTGGGACAGATTATATGCAGATGGCAGGACTGGCTTGGGATTGAGTCAGGGACTGCATTTGGGCTTTTAAGGCTGTCGCATATCTGGAGACAGTGATCCAAAATAGGAAACTATATCGGCAGGGTCCGCTGTAATAAACCCTTCCGGGTCAGACCAGAGGGCATGCTGATCAATCAGGAGACTAAAAGGTCATTCAGCAGAATGAGACTATGTTTGCCCAACATAAACACGACTGTGAGATGGTGGGAGATGCTGAAACAATATCCATTGAAGCAGAATGCGCAGTAGTCTCGCAGTTCACTCTGGAAGCTGAGACGTGATCTGGGTTTGTCCGTCTTGTTCTCCAGAGATTGTACATTTGCTAGGAGTGAGCTAGGAACCATGTAGTTTCAGTCTTACTAGCAGGCCGGCACGCTTACCCTGCTTCCTCACAGGTTTCTTACATCTGAGTGGTCCGGTGGTCTGGTGGAGTGGATTGTGACTGCTTCCAGTTAAGTGATCCTTCCCAGGATCTTGTGGAGCAGGTAGGTTGCAGTTTAGTGTATTTTTGCAGAGGGTCTGCTGAGGACCCAGTGAAGCAGGTAATTTACTGTGTGTTTTTTTCCCCCAGGTACAGCTACGTTTTTGCAGAAGTGTTTGGGCTGCTCTCCAGGTACGTTCTGATAGATTCCGTGTCAGGCAGGTGTCTTATGGAGTTGGGAGTGTTTTGTGTCGGTTTTCCTTCCTGGGGCAGGTCTCTTGGGTCCCTGCATTTTCCGGCTAGGCTAACTCCAGCTGGCCTGGCCTTCTTCCGGGGTGGTCGGATGGGTCGTGGGTCGTGGGTACCACATGGTGTGCTGCCTTCATCCCGTAAGCTGGCTTTGAGGATCCGAGGAGCTTCAAGCGTGTGACTTTAGATAAAACAAAGTTATTAGTAACTTTTAAAAGCATACTGTTAAGTTTAAAGAGTGTAGAACAATGTAGGAAATAGGAAACTTAGATCTGCACACAGGAGCTCGCAAGGTGTCAACCATATCTGGCACCATCTTGCATCTATCCACTATCATGGATATTTCCCACTGCTATACTAGCTGCTGTGTACATCCCACCACAAGCAATGGTTGAGGAAGCTCTGGATGTGCTGTACTCCGCCACTAACACCCTGGAAATGGAACACCCTGAGGTCCTGTTTATTGTAACTGGTGGCTTCAATCAAGTCAATCTCAGGAAGGTGTTGCCCAAGTACCACCAGAACATTACCTGCCCCACCAGGGGCCCAAACATTTTAGACCACTGCTACACCACTGTGAAGGATGCCTACCGCCCCATCCCCCGCCCTCATTTCAGGAACTCTGACCACAATGCCGTGTTTCTTCTCCTGGCTTACAGGCAAAAGCTCAAACAAGAGACCCCCCTCGCTGATACAGGTCCAGTGCTGGTCGGAAGAGGCAGAGGATCAACTCTGGTGCTGTCTGGAATCGGCTGATTGGGCCGTGTTCAAACAGGCCGCAGGTACCTTGGACGAGCACGTCACCGCCATCACAGACTTTATCAGCAAGTGTACAGAGGACTGCATACCGAGGAAGTCAATCCGGGTGTTTCCCAACAGGAAACCCTGGAAGAATCAGGGCATACAGAACCCGCTAAAAAACAGGCATGAGGCTTTCAGATCAGGAGAGCCACTCAAATATAAGGAATCCAAGTGTGACCTTCGCAGAGCCATTAAGACAGCCAAGGACCAAAAGCGATCCAAACTAGAGACCCAGACAGACACCTGGCATCGATGGCAAGGACTGAATCACACCACAGGTTCTAAAAAGAGACAGTGCGAGATAGCAGACAATGACATATCCCTCCCAGATCGTCTCAATGCCTTCTATGCTCACTTTGAGCAGAATTTCGGCGGAGAGGTAACACCTATTTCGACAAGTCCAACTTTTATAGGTGCAGAATCACACCACAGGTTCTAAAAAGAGACAGTGCGAGATAGCAGACAATGACATATCCCTCCCAGATTGTCTCAATGCCTTCTATGCTCACTTTGAGCAGAATTTCGGCGGAGAGGTAACAACTATTTCGACAAGTCCAACTTTTATAGGTGCACCATCGAGAGCATTCTGTCTGGATGTATCACTACCTGGTACGGCAACTGTACCATTCAAGATCGGAGACGGTTACAGAGAGTGGTGAACTCGGCCCGGACAATCACAAAGGCCAACCTCCCATCAATAGAATCCATCTACCAGACCCGCTGTCAAGGAAAGACCGCTATCATTCTTAAAGATCCATCCCACCCTGGCAATGTTTTTCTACAACCTCTACCATCGGGGAGACGGTACACATGGACCAGCTGGTTTTGTAACAGTATCTACCCTACTGTTGTTAGAATACTGAATGGACTCACAAACTCTTAACATTCGCCTGTACCTGTGTTTCTGTTTTGCCGCTGTTTACCTACTATTTATTTATATATGTTACTTAACTCTGTGATCTGCCTGTATTGCTTGCAAGACAAAGCTTTTCACTGTCCATTGGTACACGTGACAATAAATTCAACTCAATTCAATTCAATATCCATATCTGAAAAGAGCAGAAACTGAGATAGCCAAAGTTATTGGGAGCCTCTTACAGCAGGGACTGTTGTAACCGATGACCTCCATGAACAACAGCCCTCCCTGACCTGTTAGGAAATGGTTAGTTCCTGTCACTGAATTAGGTCCCCCTACCACCTCTGTCCCCCGACGCTTCACTGCCCCCACATGGCAAATAGCCCAAACACTATGTTCAAGCTGATGCCAAGCATTAATTACTTCACAATCCAAGACATCAGTAATGGGTTTTGGTCTATCATGCTGAACACAAAGTGTCAGTATTAATTCGCCTTCACGTTTCTGGGCACCCAATATACTTGAATCTGCCTCCCTCAACGTTTCCATAAGTCACCTTCAAACTTTGATGAAAGGTTAGCTAAGGGCTCGGAGCGTTTATCCCGTCTGGACTGCTTGGTCCAGTACATAGAACATAGAACAATACAGCACAGAACAGGCCCTTCGGCCTACGATGTTGTGCCGAACATTTGTCCTAGCTTAAGCACCCATCCATGTACCTATCCAATTGCCGCTTAAAGGTCACCAAAGATTCTGACTCTACCACTCCCACAGGCAGCGCATTCCATGCCCCCACCACTCTCTGGGTAAAGAACCCACCCCTGACATCTCCCCAAACCCTTCCACCCTTCACCTTAAATTTATGTCCAATTGTAACACTCTGTTGCACCCGAAGAAAAAGTTTCTGACTGTCGACTCAATCTATTCCTCTGATCATCTCATAAACCTCTATCAAGTCACCCCTCATCCTTCGCCGTTCCAACGAGAAAAGGCCGAGAACTCTCAACCTATCCTCGTACGACCTATTCTCCATTCCAGGCAACATCCTGGTAAATCTTCTCTGCACCCCCTCCAAAGCTTCCACATCTTTCCTAAAGTGAGGCGACCAGAACTGCACACAGTACTCCAAATGTGACCTTACCAAGGTCCTGTACAGCTGCAACATCACCTCACGACTCTTGAATTCAATCCCTCTGCTAACGAAC
>NW_025215263.1:10274-30878 GCF_004010195.1 Chiloscyllium plagiosum | reverse complement strand
GCCCTCAGTAATGGAGAAAGTGAGGACTGCAGATGCTGGGGATCAGAGTCGAAAAGTGTGGTGCTGGTAGGTCACAACGGGTCAGGCAGCATCCGAGGAGTGGGAGAGTGAAAGCTTTGCACATAAGCCCTTCATCAGGAAGACATTGATGTGGTCACATTTTGTTTTACCATTCTATGATTCATACGATATTTGGAACTGTGTTTGCTCAAGAAGGCAGCAGTGTGTATAGCCCTGAAATGGAAAGCAGTCAATCAGCTGTTTGGACAGGGAGTAGACAAAGTTAAGTGAAGTACAGACTGATTGAAGTACAAACATAAGGATAGAGAAGTCCCCAGGACCAGACAGGAAGCACCTGAGGTTACCAGAGGAAGTGAGGGAAGAGATTGCTGCGCCTTTGTAGATGATCTTTGCGTTGCCACTGTCCACTGAAGTAATGCCTGATGATTGCAGGGTTGCAAAAGTTATTCCCTTGTTCAGGAAATGCAATAGGGATAATCCTGCGAAATACAGGCCAGTCAGTCTTACTTCTGTCTTGGGCAAAGTATTGGAAAGGATTCTGAGAGACAGAATTAATAATTACTTGGAAAATCATAGTTTGATTAGAGATAGTCAGCATGGCTTTTGAGGGGCAAGTCATGCCACACACATCTTATTGAATTCTTTCAGGACGGGATCAAACACGCTGATGAAGGTAGAGCAGTGGATGTGATGTATATGGATTTTAGCAAGGTGGTTGATGGGTTACCCTAAGATCGGCTCATTCAGAAAATAAGGCGGCGTGGGATGTAGGGAAACAGGGAAATCTGTCTCTGTGGATACAGAATTGTCTGGCCCGTAGAAGACTGATGGTGGTAGAACATAGAAAGTATTCAGCCTGGAGCTCGGTGACCAGTGGCGTTCTGCAGGAATCGGTTCTGGGACTGCTGTTCCTTGTGATATTTTAAATGACTTGGATGATAAAGTGAAAGGGTGCTTTAGTAAGTTATACAATGTAGCAAAGATTGTTGGAGTTATACGTGGTGTGGAGGGCTGTTGTAAGTTGCAATTGGACATTGACAGAATGCAGAACTGGGCTGGTACATGACAAATGGAGTTCAACCTGGATACGTGTGAAGTGATTCATTTTGGAAGGTCGAATTTGAATGCAGAATGCAGGGTTAAAGTGAGGATTATTGGCAGTGTGGAGGACCATAGGGGTCGTGTGGTCCATGTCATAGGACGCTCAAAGTTGTCACCCAAGTTGATAAGGTTATTAAGATGTATGGTGTTTTCATTAGCCTGAGATTGAGTTTAAGAGCTGCAAGGTTATGCTGCAGCGCCAAAAAGCTCTGGTGGGACTACACTTAGAATATTGTGTTCTGTTCTAATTGCCTTATTCATGGAAAGACGTTGAGGCTTCGAAGAGGGAGCCGAGGAGATTTACCAAGATGCTGCCTAAACTGGAGGAATGTCTTACAAATTAAAGTTGAGAGAACTAGGGCTTTTCTCCTTGGAACAATGAAGAATGGGATGTGACTTAATAGAGGTGTACAAGATGATGAGAGGCATAGATAGAATGGGTAGTCAGAGACTTTCTCGCAGGGTGGAAATGGCTATCTCGAGCGGGCATAATTTTAAGGTGATTGGAAGAAGATTTGGGGAGATGTCAGAAGTAGATTCTTTACTCAGAGAGTGGTGGGTGCTTGGAATGCACTGCCAGCGGTAGTAGAGTTAGCTGCATTAGGGATATTGAAGTGACCATTGGATAGGCGCATGAATGATAGTACTATGAAGGGTATGCCAGTTAGTCTGATCTTTGAGTAGGATAAAAGTTCGGCAGGAAGTCAAGGGTCGAAGGGTCTGCAATGTGCTGTACTGTTCTGTGTTTTATGTTTCACCCAGCCTGTGGATTCTTATCAGTTGTTGAGTGTGAGGGAATGATGTATGTGAGATCAGGAAGCAAGCGAGAGCCGTTAGCCCAGATCTTCCAGTTATGTTGTTCATTGTTACATTCACCTGAATGCCATTACTGTATATGTAGTGTCCTACACCAGGCAGACTCCTCCAAGTTCAGTTATTAACGTGATTCCTGACTTGTCATTTGCTGCTGTTTTCTTCAGGTACAATCTGTTTGGTTACCCATATATTGATTAGATATTTGCTAAGTTGCATAAATTGGATAAAAAATAAGACATAAACTATGATTATTCAACTGAACTATAATCTCTGAAAACTATTAGGTCGATTCTATATTTATGGAACTATAATATAAACTCCTGTCACGATTTTCTAACACAGAAATAAAGAATGCACATTTTATTTTCTATCGAACAAAAAACATGGATGTAACTCTTTTGGCGATCAGAATTACACACACAATGTCAGGATTCAAAACAATGCATTGTCACTCCAACATTTTGAAAATGGTTGGCTTCTGAATGACTACATGTCCAGGGTGAGCAATTAATTGAACAATCAAATTGAATTAGCGTTCTTATACATTTACACATAACCAATCAGTTTAATTTCTCACTGAAATGTACAAGCTTCAGCTATTTGTCAGCGAATTAAAAATGGCTATAGTTCAACATGCTCTGTGAATATTAAATTAAATAAATGATTTGTGCTATCAAATTTTAGTGAACAATAATTTGAAAACGTTTAACTTTTAGAAAGAATGTCATTTAATTTGAAATGCAGACATTGAACAAAAACGATGAATATATTATCGTGTGAGTGAAAAACAAAACCTTTTCAAAGAGATTTGTGCCAAAGCAATGACAGATTTGTTTGAGTAATTGGAATACAACATTTAATATTCTGAGCAATAATTAGACTATATAGTGAAGCTGGCCTTGCAATAGTTACATTTTAAATGCTTATGCTGCACTAAACAATCAGATATTCGTGAGCATTTACAATGGGAAAAAGTCGAATCCTGACTTTTATTCGCATCAGACACATGATAGAGTTCAAAACCTTAAAGTACAGGAGGAGGCCATTGGCCACTGTGTGTGCATCGGCTCCAGGAATGTCTCCCAAGTCCCTCCCATTTGCCAGCCCTATCTCTGCAGCCTGTTAAATTCATATTTCCAAATACATATCCAGTTCTATTTTTTAATGTTCATCCACAACTTTCCCAGGCAGTTCCATTCCAAATCCTAACAACTCTCTCAATAAAGAAGTTTTTCCTTATCTCATTCCTTGGTCTTTTGCTGGCAAGCTTGAAATTAGAACTCCATGATAATGTAATGCCAACTAACGGAAACAGAATATTTCTGTTTTACTCTACAACTTTTTTTCATACGCTTGAGCACCGCAATTAGTTCACATATTTGCCTGTTCTGCTAAAGGAAGAATAAGCCTTGCAAGAACTGTTACAAGCACTACATGGGAAAAACAATCAAAAAACTAGCCACCTGGATACATGAACAACAACTGCCCAGAAAAAAAGACATGAGCCACTATCACTAGTATCCTTACATACAGATAAGGAAGTACACGATTTAGACTGGGTCTGCATATCCATCTAGGACAAGCCAAACAGAGACACGCACGAGAATTCCTAGAAAAATAGCATTCCAACCTGAACTCTATCTTAAACAAACATATCGATTTTGATTCCATCGGACACTGTCTGACAAAAAGAACCGGACATAAAATCACCAGTACTGGAAATTACATCACTAACTCAAAGAAACCTAAACACATAAACAGCAAGTGGGACATAACACCAGCACTTCACTAGAGGCTAACTGATAATGTTCCCTAGTATAGTGATGAACCATCTGAAACTGAACTCTCCAACTCAGCGAGCAAACTGGCTTCCAGAAAAAAAGCACAATTTCTCTCATCCTCCCTTTAACTAAATACTTCATTCCACTTGTCATTCCGATTATTTTAAGGTTATTTGTATTCTTCTGCAAAGTAATATAGTGTCTTTCTGTGTGTGTTTGAATGTGTGTGTATGTGTGTGTGTGAGAGAGAGAGAGCGAGAGAGAGAAAGAATGATCCTCTGTAATCTGTGGATTAATCCCATGCCATGTGGAAAAGAGGGAAGAATGAGAAAGATAGTAGAGCTTAACATGTTGTTAAAAATCTAGTTCAGGAGTGAGAGTTCCAGATTGTTGTATCATTGGGATCTCTTCCAGGACAGGTGGGGACCTGTACAAAAAAGACAGGTTGTATCTTAACTGTACAAACACCAACATCCTTGTGGGGAGGTTTTCTAGTGCAAGTCAGATGGATTTGAATAAACCAGGAGAGCGAGAACCAAAGCAGAAGATCAGGAACTGAGCAGAAGATAGAGGTGAATAGGACATCAGGCACCGCCAGTCCACTGACCATGCCGAGAGAAGGAATCAAAACAGTGAGTTGTGAATTGGAATAAATTATAGAGATAAGGCGAAGGTTTTTCAGCGATTAACAAGTAAGGATGGAGAGTGTGGGGGATGTGAGGGAGTGAGGTGTGTGAGATCAGGGAGACAGTGCACAAGAAAAGGGGAAAGAGGTTGGGGTGGGAAATTCCGTGATAAACAACTGGCAGCAAAACACGGGAAAACTTGCTGCTTGTCAAAGTGAATACCTGGGAAAGAATTTATTATGCTTCAGATAAATAACACCCTTGTTGCTAGAGGTCTGTATTATAATGGAGGAAAAGTTGTCTTCATATTATGGCTGTAGCTTTAATAATGGTTGCATACAGCTAGAATAGTGTCAGTGTTGTTGGACAATGCGTGCACTGAGCATATGAATTACACTGGATGGTCCCAGAGATGGCTGGGCTGCCTTTGGTTGAGTGAGTGCTGAAGTTGCATGAGATGATGCTGGTTTGTAAAGTAGCCACTTTCTGAGTACAGTCAAAGGAACAAAGCAGCAACTGCCATTGTTAATTGTTTCAGAATACACCAGAGTGTTCATTGCCGCCACTGCAAAGAATCATGCAATGAAAAACAGGCCTATCACGTCTGTGCAAGCAAATGCATATCCAAAGACATTTTAAACGTTTGTGAGGTTACCTGCCTCAACCACCCATCTAGACAACGCATTCCAGATTCATACCATCCTCTCAGTTCTAAACAGGTTCCACAAATCCTCTCTCAATCCCCTGACGTTCACTTTAAAAGTGTGTCCCTTTGTTTTTGATCCTTTGACTAAGGAAAACAGCTACTGTCTGTTCATCCTCTCCATACCCATTTGCTCTTGTACACCTGTACCATGTTCCCTCCTCAACCTTCCCTGTTGCAAAGAAAAAATGAGCAAATTTCGCCCTCCTCTTTCTTACTCACTTTTGAATACTCACTTGTCTTGTTACTTCTGACTTGCATCTTCCCAAATTATCGGTGTTAAATGTCATCAGGCCATTTATCTGGCTATCTGAATAATCTGTTTCTATCCTCCTATAGCCTATCACTTTCCTCCTGACTGTGATCCACCCAGCTCATCTTTGTGTTATCGATAACATTGGTCATCATTCCACTGCTCCCCACATTCCACATTCTCACAATCGTCATTTCTGGATATCACAAACAAACCGTGATTTCCTTCCTGTTCTCCAGATGTTATTCAGAGAATGATTGGCCAATTCCAGTCTCTTGCTTTTCCTATTTTGGTGAATTTATGAGTGATGTAGTTAACACATTTTATTAGGGATCCAATAATAGCATTTTCGACGCTGAGTTGAATTCACCTTCTACACTCTGCCCCTCTGCATGTTTTGTTTATAAACATTATAAATAATTTAGGATAAACTAGGGTTTGGCATCTTGCGGTGGAACATTAGCATTTTGCGTGGCACTGTTCTTTGTAACATTCCCTGCAATAGCCAGAGCTGAAGATTTTTTTCATCTGCAGGATGGACGTGCAATCATTCATTGTTTGTTTTAATCAGCGAGTGTGATGAGGATAAATATTCAAATAAATTCTATATTATGGGCAAACTGCAGAAGATCAAACAATATTCTCATATCCACCTTGAATTGGAAGCAAATATATACTGTAAAAAAATCAACAATATTGAAACACCACGTAGGGGAGGAACAAAATATGTCGTCTGCACTTGATGGAGATATAGAAATATATAGTACATGTCCAACCTGAACAAAAATCAAGTGATAGAAGAGAAAGTACAAGGGATCCTTTCTTAATTTTGAATGGAATCCAGATCCCGATTTTCTTGTACAGTAATGTTTTCTCATCCAATGTCACGACCTCAAAATCAAGCTTTTCACTGTCACGACCTCAAAATCAAGCTTTTCACTGTCACTAAATCTGCCTTTCTTCCTCCTCCGTCCTACTCTTTTCTTACACTCCTACTTCCCTTGCACTACCCCCCTGCTGCTACATACTCTTCCACTGATGATCTCCCTTCACACTCTTCTTCTGCCACTCTCACTGTAAGTTCCACCAATTCCCCAGTTACTCCCACTTTCAATGGCCAGTCCTTCCCCTTTTTGCTTTCCAACTGGGATGCTGGGAGCCGCTGGCTTCTGTGCTGCTATTGATCATCAGTGAATGATGAGATTGAGATGATCAATGTTCAATAGGAACAGACAATAGTGTGTTTCTGTCACTGTCTGATGCACCGTGAACAAGGTGGTTTTTTTCTCCTTGGTACAGAGTGGAGTGTCTTTCTGTCTCTCTGTCACAGCGCTTAACCAAACAGCCGCATCACAAATAGGACAAACCTCTCCTCACAGTCAGAAATCCATGCATCAGTTTTACCTTAAACATTGTGAGTAGAGTGAGCACGTTGTTCGAACAGGCTGTGCACTGGCCTTTTGTTCTTCATTCATTTAACTGATCTTCCAATGTCAGTTGAGGTGAGATCAGAGTAACTTGCGTTGCATTAAAGTAGTATTTGACTCATGTGACATCAGAGATCCTGAGTAAACTGTGGTCACTGGGAATCGCAGGAAATTCTGCGCTGGTAATTTCCTCACTGAACAATGACACTTTCCCCAGAGCTATTGGGAATGACAAATAAACTCTGCCCTTGCTAGTGCCTTCCAAAACCATAGATAAAGTTTTCTTATTAAACTTATGTCAAGGCATATTATATTTTCACACTTTGGTCTAAAGTCTCCGAAAAATAAAACTTGCTGCTTGAGTGTCACTCCAGTGAAATCAGGACGTTACAATAAGATTACCTTCCCAATTATTTTCAATCAGCAACTTTCTGAGGTCTGATCATGCGATATCAGTGCCACGTTTTCTCTGTCCAGCAGAATCGCATTATATTGTCTCAAGGCTGCACCACTCCACAATTCTAATTTATTCATAGGCTCATTCGTCGTGCTAAACAGATGTACTGGGCACACAATTTGCAACAAGGTAGAGATGCCCTTGACTCTCTGGAACATTCCTCCCCTCCCATACCTGCCCACTGACTCCAGGCCCTCCCCCAACTCCACCTCCTGTCGTTTATTCACCATCCCTCCTTAACTTCCACTCTCTGATGCTGAATGTTCTGTACTAATCAAATGTCTGAACTTTACCTCTCTGTGCCCCCACTTTAATGAATTTTAGGCATGATATTTAGTTGAGACCTTCCGCTGTCTTCGCCTCAGTGCCCATTTCTTTCGGCAAGATTCCTCTCCCTGTCCCATATACCCCGTTACCCAGCTGAACCCCCTCCCTCTGGCCTTTACCTGAACTAAATCGGTTCATTGAGAAATCTCAACATGACATTGGTTGTCTTAATTTCTCTGCACTCCCCTCACCAAATCCATACTATCAATGTCCGAACAGCCTACACTCCATGTGCTTAGGTCCAACCCTGACTGTGTTATTCAGCCTGTGCCGACAAGGGTGGTGCTTCTATAGTCTGGTGGACTGACCTCGACATTGCAAAGGTTGAACGCCCACTCTCAGGTACATCCTCTAATCTCCCCCTGGACCATGACACTACCATGGCACATCAGGCCATTGTATCAACTACGATAACTGACCACATTTCATCTGGAGATTTCTTCCCCACTCGCCCCACCCCCCTAACTGCCCTCGACCTGATGGTCCTCTGGTAGCAGAGCTCGCTTCTATCTCCTCTCAAAAATTCACAAACAGAACTGCCCGGGCAGACCAATTGCTTCAGCCTGCTCCTGCCAGTCAGAAGAAGTGCATGGATACACACTTGCGGCCCAGTTATGCCTGTTTATTCTTGGGGGACGTCGACCATTCCCTGTTCCAGTTCTACTCCAGCACCCATCCACAAATCTTTGTCCGATACATAGATGATATCATCGCTGCTGCAGCTCTCTCGTGTCCGGAATTGGAAAAGTTTACCGATTTCGCTTGGAATTTGAAACTCTCCATCATTTTCACCGGTCGATCTCCTTACTTCCTTTCCTCAACATTGCTGCTTCCATTTCTGAGGATAGACAAGCCACTGATATCCGGTATTAACCCACGGACTCCCACAGCTTCCTGGAGTATACATCCTCACACCTGGTTTCCTGCATAGACTCAATTCCATTCCCTCAGTTCCTCCGTCTCCGCCGCATTGCTTCTGATGATACTAAATGCAACAAGGAATCCTTTGAAATGTCCACCTTGTTCCTCAATCAAGGGATTCCCCATCATTGTTGTCAATAGGGTCCTCAACCGAGTCTGACCCATCTCCTGCACTTCTAGACTACCCCTCCCCTTCCCTCTAGCAACAGAGTTTCCATTGTCCTTGCCTACTATCCCAGCAGCATTCACATGCAGAGGATCATCAGCCCACATTTCCCCCACCTCCAGCGAGATGTCCCCACCTGCACATATTCACCTCTCCTCCATTCTTCACCTTCTCGAAGGATTATTCCCTCCAGGACACACTGGTCTACTCTTTATTTACTCCCACCACAGGTCCACTTCACTTACCCCTGCCGGAGGTGTGACACATTCCCATTTACCTCCCTCTTCATCAGTATCAAAGGGCCCAACTATACCTTCGAGGTGAAGCAGCACCTTACCAACAATTTCCACAATCCGGTCTACTACATGCGCTGCTCACAATGTGCTCTCCTCTACATTGGGGAAATGAAGGGTAGACTGGGTGACCGCTTCACAGAACGTCCAGGTTGGACCGCTGCAAATGACTCTGAGCTTTCAGTTGCCTGCCAGTTTAACAGCCCATCCTATTCCTTGACCAATATCTCTGTGTCAGGCTTGCTGCAGTGTTCCATGCAAATTCAGCGCAAGCTGAAAGAACTACACCTCATTTTCCATGTGCGGACTCTGCAACTCTTTAGACTCAAAATCAAGTTCAATAATTTTCGGGCCTGAACTCCCCAATGTCTTAGGCCCCTACCCATACACCAGGCCGAGTTGTCACATAGCCTTCCATTACTCACACCCTATTGTTAGCTACTAACAGTCACCATTAAGAGCTATCCAGTTTCTCCTGCATCTCAACCAACATTTTCCGTGTTACTGTCAGTTCTGAGGAAGGGGCACTGGACCTGAAACGTTAACTCTGATTTCTATGCACAGACGCTGCCAGACCTGCTGAGCAATTACAGCAACTTCTGTTTTGTTTCAACATTTTCATCGCAAGTTCTCACAATGCAATACATCATCGATATTTAGAGCCCTGTCAAACATAGGAACTTTGTAATTTCTCATTTAATGTCCATAACCAATTACTCGAGATTCAACTGAGATAACAGCTTTGCTGCTATCATTCACATCAGACACTTTGTCACAGTTCAGAACGAAGAAAGAAATCAAAAGAGCTGGAGCGAACCTCAGTCGATCTGGCAACATCTGAGAAGAGGTGCAAAAAATTAATCTTTGATTCTAATAGGACTTTTCAGAACAGTGTCACATCATATTACATATGTTAATTCTGTTGCTCTCTGCAGATACTTCCTCATCTTTTTCGTTTCTCCAGCATTTTCTGTTTGTGTTTCATGTTTCCATTATCTCTATATTTCATGTTTCTTCACAGGTCTACATGTTGACCTTGGTAATAATTGGACAATGTGTTACTTTCTTGTTTCTGTGACACCTGAATTACAGCCGAAATCTGTTTCTTCTTTAAGATAGAAAGTAAAAATAAATCTGAACATCTTGTAAATCTCAGGAAATTTATTTTGATGGAAAATACATTTTAGAGGCAGCTGAACTTCATGAAATAATAGGGATAGATTTATGATGATGGAACACTCTGATTGAACTAGTTTGTCTCCCCAATCTCCAAAAGCTTTCAATTCATAACATAGAATTATTACAGCAAAGGTGGTGAAAACTCAGCCCATTGTCTCTTCCAGTTTGGAATGAGCGATATGTCTACTATTATTTTCCTGTATTGTCCCCATAGCCCTGTACACTTTGTTATTAGCATCTGCTTTTAATTGTAAGCATCCTGCCAGATATGAACAATATGATCAATCTCAAACAAAAACAGACGTTGGAGGGAAAGCTCAGCAGGTCTGGCTGTATCTGTGAAGAGACATCAAAGTTAATGCTTCAGGTGCGGTGACCCTATTCAATGGTGTGTATATAAAATATAGTTCACTTCATCACATTTAAAATTATCCTGTTCAGTTCACATTGTCATTCAGCATTGCATATCCCAAACGTTGTCTCGTTTCTTGTTGTGAACTATATTTAATTCTATCTGACGTTAAGAGTGATGATGACTGGGGAATATCATTGTACTCCCCATGCAGTCTCCACAGCCACTGCCCCCATTCCGCCCTATCTCCTAGCTAAACCTGACTCATTAATTCATAAGTCATAATGAATAACTTCACTTTTGGTTTTGGACTGAGGGGAAAAAAGGGTAAAAAATTACTGCTTTACAGCAAATAAAACTGCGTTAAGATGTTTGTCAATTTGTATAAATTAATTACTGATACATATTCTATATGGAAGATCAGTACAGTGACAACATCCTGATTGTGTTTCTTTTTTTGTGGAGGGCCAGAGAATCGGGGTAAGATGGTGACAGCATTGCAAACGTACAATAGGGCAGAGTCATCTAGCCTGCGATAAGAAAACATCCATCATTCTCCCTCACAACTGACTTCACTAGAGGAATTGGTGATGGGAGATGTGACCAATAGCCAGCGATGTGATCATCCAGACCAGTCCAGATATATTGTGAACTGAATGTGCTGCATTGAAAGCTAGAGCTGTTTGCTCAGTAACTGAGACTGATGTCAGTCTCCTTGCATTGTAACTGTGTCACTGGAGCGTTTCCCTCTCCTATTGGTGAGGGGATTCACTCAGTGCGCTATCTCAGTGTAGGAGCAGATGCATCAGCTCCAACAGTAACAGAGATCAGCAGCTGCACAGACGTGGAGAGGACAGATATGAACCTGAGAACAATGGACTGGATAATTACACCAATGGAGAGGAGGCTTTCCTTGGGTCTTTTCAACATTTTCCTCTGTTGGAAATTTCTACCATATCGGATATTAGTGGTGCTGATTATTATTTTGGGCGGGGTAGAGGGTGTGTAACTAACCTATGGTGGAGGAGCGGCGCTCCGAAATCTAGTGTGCTTCCAATTAAACCTGTTGGACTATAACGGGTTGTTGTGTGATTTTTAACTTTGTACACCCCGGTCCAACACCGGCATATCCAAATCATAACCTATTCAAGCTATAGTTGGTGTTCTATCATTCTGTCCATTCATTAATTCCATAAACTATTTTGAATTCATTGCAATTTCTGTTATCTATATTTGCCAATGAAAGAAACTTTTATCTTCAATTTCGTTTGCAGTTTCCAATCATCTGAATTGCAGACCACTGCCTTACAAACATCGAAGTACAAAACTGTGCACAACCTCGAGATCCCTTTTTGCCCTGAACTGATTTATGTCTCTTGTTCTCTCCGTCACCAAACCTGTCCACGACCAGCTCATAATATCCCCAGTCTCCATCTCTGCGTCAGTGCTGTAGCTGAACAAACCATTGTCATCACGTTGGTAAGATTCAGACTTTATGTTTCAAGCTCTCTTCTGGCCACTTTTCCAGTTACAAGTATTTCAATCACAAAACTGTTCTTGTCTCGGACGTTACTTCATGATTAGGACAATGCATCAGAGTAGGAATGTCGCTGGATGTAATTCAGGAGCAAAGCTTATTAAACGAAAGACATTGTTTCAAGTGATTTGTTTCAAGTCCGACCACAGCTGATGGCAGAAATTAAATACAAAATGCTAAGAATTGGAATAAAAGTGAATTTCACGAAAAAACAACCATAAAACCCACATTTTGTCTGAAAACCTTCCTGTTTCACTGATGAACTTCGGTAAAGAAATCTAATGCTACTACCCGGTCTGGGTTAAGTGTGACTTCAGACCCATATCAATGTGTTTGACTTATATTGGCTTGTGGAATGGCGTCAGAGTCAGGGCAATTAGTGATGATTAGCAAATGCTGCCCTTGGCAGAGATGCCGACTTCCCATTGGATAACAAATTTGAAGGATAAACCAAATAAAGAAATATGCTGGAGATCTGAAATTGCATAAAAAATGCAAAGAAAAGATCAGAAAGTGCTGGGGAGCTTTTCTGAACTGAAAGTAGCTGGAAAATAGTGGGAATAATGCTAGTGACAGGGAAGTCTGCTTTGAAGGGCAGGAGGAGTGAGTTGAATCGATAGACAAAGAGAGAGATAGAAGACAAAGAGCAAGCAAAGGGAATGATGATCAGCCGGGATGGAAATAAAATGTGAGACCCACCTCATTTATTTTAACTTTTCCCATCTTCCTGAATATCATGCCCATATAGTTACATATATCCCCCGCTAATCAAAAATTCGCTTTTTGCTACATTCCTTTCCTAAAATCCTCCATTAGGTCCTGTTTTCGCTAACCAAAAGAAATCCGAAGAGGATTTTCACTTTTAACAAGGAAGGTAAATTTTTCGCACATAAATTAATGCTACTTCACTTTACGCTGTATCCGCATATGTAAGGCTTTGTAGGAACACTCTACTTTCAGATACCGAAGTAAACCTGTATATATCTAAGATCATGTTTAAAGCGATTTGATCCCACATGACTGTGCTCCCTGAGTGTCGTCATCTTCTTTATTTATTAAGGGGATATAGGTATCGCTGGCTTGGCCAGCATTAATTCACTTTTTTGTTTGCCCTTCAGAAGACCTTGAGCCTCACAGGACACTTAGACAGAGTGAGGCTTACAAGGTGACAGCTGCACAGGAGGTGTGCAAAGCAAGATCGACGTTAGCAAGATAAATATTATTTGAAAAGTTAGAGATGTCAATTCGTCAGTCTAATTACGGTAGGGAAGAAGGTGTTCCTGAGTATGCTGGCACATGTTTTCAAGCCTCTGTATCTCCTGCCTTTTGGAAGAGGTTGTAGGAGACCATTACCGTTTTGGAGAGATATTTGATGTTGCCAGCCTTTCGCTGACAATGAGAAGTATAAATGGATGGAAGGTTGTCTTCCATGACAGTCTGGGCTGTGCACACAACCATCTGTAGTTTCTTATGGTCCTGGGAAGAGCAGTTCCGTCATACTATTATGCACGTGAATAGAATGCTTTCAGTTGCCAGAATGCAGAGCACTGGGAGAAGGCAGTTCCAAAATATTTAGATGTAACCATTGGTTGTTAAATGGATATCCAAGTTCTGGTTGCTGTTTTGACAACAATTAGAATTTAACAAATAAATTTAAATTATGTCCAAGATACCAAAACACAATTGAGTTTATTGTATTGCGAACATATAACCAAAGAGTCATCACATGCTTCAAAAGAGTAGAGACGCCATCACCATCACAACGAGGGAAAAAGAGACAGACACGTATAAGGAGAGAGAGAACACAGCGAGGGAAACAGAAGGACAGAGAGTTAAAATTAGAAAGGAAACAAAACAAGAATCAAACAGTCAAATGGACAGGGAGACGGGGTGATAGTAAGTTCAGGGAAAGAAACAGAAGACAGAGAAAAAGAAAACACAGGGAATCAGACAGTGTGAGAGAAATAGTGAGATACAAAACACGCAGGGAGCTGGGGATGGGGTCACGATGAGCTAGGGATGGGGAATGGGAGGAGCTGGGGTGAGGACAAGAGAGAGATTTGAGTGAGCACTGAAGGGAGCTGGGGGGAGGGAGGTTAGAATTTACTTTGCCATGTACCAAGATGTACAGGCAAATCATATTAAGCAAGGATGTACAGAACAATGGCTGTAAAACTTGCCTGAGAAGCATGCAGGTTACGCTGCACAGTACGTGCGCGAGGCGAGATCAGCACGAACAAGACCAGCATTATCTGAGATTAGAGAGTACATTCATCAGTCTCATAACAGCCAGGAAGAAGCTGTTGCTGAACCAGCTGCTCTGTGTTTTCAAGCTTCTGTATCTGTTAGCCTGATCGAAGAGGTTTGAGGAGACCATTACTGGGGTGTGATGGTTCTTTGATAATGTTAGAACAAAGAAAATTCCAGCACAGAAACAGGCCATTCGGCAGTCCAAGTCTGCGCCGATCGAAATCTTCTATCTAAACCTGTCGTCTATTTTCTAAGGGTCTGTATCCCTATGCTTCCTGACCATTCATGTATCTTTCCAGAAACATCTTAAATGAAACCACTGGTCACAGTTCTCCATTTTGAGAAACTCCCTCCCCCTACAACTCTCTGACTCCTGTTGCCCAGCCAGTTCTTTATCCACGTAGCTAGTGCACCATGTGACTTCACTTTCTTCATAACCCGACCGTGGGGAAACATAGCAAACGCCTTCCTGAAGTCCATGTACATAATATCTACAGTCTCGCCCTCATCAATCAACTTTGTCACTTCCTCAAAGAATTCTATTGAGTTGGGAAGACATGACCTTCCCTGCACAAAACCATGTTACCTATCACTGATAAGACTATTTTCATCCGATTAAGAATAGATCCTAACCCTCAGTATCTTCTCTAGCAGGTTCCCTACCCCTGACATCAGACTCACCGGTCTATAATTGACTGGAGTATCCCTACTACCTTTCTTAAACAAGGGGATTAGCAATTCTCCACCCCTCCGGGACCTCAGCAGTGTTCAAGAATGCTACAAAGGTATCTGTTAATGCCCCAGCTTTTCATCTCTCCCTTCCCTCAGTAATCTGGGATAGATGCTGGCAGCCTTTCTGCGGCAACGAGCCATGTAAATGGAATCAATGGCTGGGATGTTAGAGTCCGTGTTGGTCAGAGCTGTGCACCCAACCTTCTGTAGTTTCTCACGGTCCTGAGTAGAGCAGTTGCCGTACCAGGCTGTTATGCACCGGGACAGTACGCTGTCAATGGTGCATCTGTAGAAGTAGCGCATGCTGAATTTCCTGTATCACCTCAGGAAGGAGAGGCATTGTTGAATCTTCCCGACCGTCGGACCTATGTGAGAAGTTTAGGACAGGTTGTCAGTTATCATCACTCCGAGGGACTTGATGCTCTGCACTCCCTCAAACGGTTGATGTAGATGGAGTGTGTTCCCCTCCTTTCTTCCTAAAGTCAATGATCACTCCTTTACGTTTACAGGATTAGAGAGAGGCCATTATCAATATACCATGCTACCAAGCCCTATATCTCCTTTCTCCATTCTGACATGTTGTCGTTTGATATCCGTACTGCTATAGCGATGTCATCAGCGAAATTTTAGCTGGCATTGTTTGGAATTTAGAAACTCAGCCGTGGGTGTACAGGGAGGACAGTAGGTGGCTGCAGAAACAACCGTGTGTGTGCATGGAGGACAGTGGGGGGCTGAGGACACAACTGTGAGTGTACAAGGAGTTCAGTAGTTGGCCTGGGCACAACCTTGAGTGTATAGGGAGTACACTAAGGAGCTGAGGGCACTGCCGTGGGTGTACAGGGAGGACATTAGGGAGCTGAGGAAACAACCGTGGGTGTACAGGGAGTACAGTAGGGGGCTGAGGACACAGCCGTGGGTGTGCATGGAGGACAGTGGAGGGCTGGGGTCACAACTGTGGGTGTACAGAGAGTTCAGTAGTTGGCCTGGGCACAGCCTTGAGTGTATAGGGAGTACACTAAGGAGCTGAGGGCACAGCCGTGGGTGTACAGGGAGGACAGTGGGGAGCTGAGGACACAGCCGTGGGTGCACATGGAGTACAGTAAGGGGCTGAGGGCACAGACCTGGGTGTGCATGGAGTACAGTGGGAGGTTGAGGACACAGCTATGGATGTACAGGGAGTACATTAAGTGGCTGAGGGCACTGCCATGGGTGTATAGGGAGTACAGTAGGGAGCCGAGGGTACTGCCGTGGGTGTGCAAGGTTTATTGTCGGGTGTTGAGAACACATCCTTCAGCAGCTTTAGTGTTGAGTGTTATTTTGGAGCAGGTGATTTTACCGATCTTCACATTTGCGGTCTGTGGGTCAGAAACCTGAGGATCCAGTTGCAGAGGGTCGAACCGAGACCAAGCTCGCGGAGTTTTGTGATTAGTCTGTAAGTCATATTGATTTTTAAGGTGGAGCTTTCGTCAATGAGCAGGCGTCGAGTGTAGGTGTTCTTGTTGTCCAGATGTTCCAGAGATGCGTGCAGGGCTCGGATATGGCATCCGTTGTGAACCCGTTACATCTGTCGGCAAATTGTAGGAGACTGGAGTGGGTGTAGGCAATAACCAGCCTCTCAAAGCACTTCATGATTATTGAGGACGGAGCCACTGGGTGGTAGTCTATAAGGGCACGGTCCATGTGCTTTCTCACTTACCAGGATGATGTTGGCCTTCTTGAATCAGTTTGGGACTTCAGTTTCAGAGGGAGAGTTTAACTAGGTTTGCAGATGATACAATGATGATTGGATGGGCAGGTGATATTGAGGAAGTGGCTGATGGAACACAACATGGGAACGTGTGAGATTAAGTACTTCAGTAGGCGTAATACAGCAGATACTGTATGTGCTGCTTCATGAAATCTGAAGCACAAACGAAGTTTGGAGTACTCGCCCTCTCTTACGGTTAATGTGCAGGTTTAGTTGGCAGTTCAGAAAACAAATATAATGCTCAAAGTTTGTGAGAATATTTGTAGCTCAGGTGCTCGTTGCTGTGGTTCTGTTCGCTGAGCTGGAAATTTTTGTTGCAAACGTTTCGTCCCCTGTCTAGGTGACATCCTCAGTGCTTGGGAGCCTCCTGTGAAGCGCTTCTGTGGTGTTTCCTCCTACATTTATAGTGGCCTGTCCCGCCGCTTCCGGTTGTCAGTTTCAGCTGTCCGCTGTAGTGACCGGTATATTGGGTCCAAGTCGATGTGTTTGTTGTTGGAGTTTGTGGATGAGTGCCATGCTCCTAGGAATTCCCTGGCTGTTCTTTGTTTCGCTTGCCGTATAATGGTAGTGTTGTCCCAGTCAAATTCATGTTGCTTGTCGTCTACGTGTGTGGCTACTAGGGATAGCTGGTCGTGTCGTTTCGTGGCTAATTGATGTTCGTAGATTCGGATCGTTAGCTGTCTTCCTGTTTGTCCGATATAGTGTTTTGTGCAGTCCTTGCATGGGATTTTGTACACTACATTAGTTTTGCTCATGCTGGGTATCGGGTCCTTCGTTTTGGTGAGTTGTTGTCTGAGTGTGGCTGTTGGTTTGTGTGCTGTTATAAGTCCTAGTGGTCGCAGTAGTCTGGCTGTCATTTCCAAGATGTTCTTGATGTATGGTAGTGTGGCTAGTCCTTTGGGTTGCGGCATGTCCTCGTTCCGTTGTCTTTCCGTTAGGAATCTGTTGATGAAATTGCGAGGATATCCGTTTTTGGCGAATATCTTGTATAGGTGTTCCTCTTCCTCTTTTTGCAGTTCTGGTGTGCTGCAGTGTGTTGTGGCCCTTTTGAATAGTGTCTTGATGCAACTTCGTTTGTGTGTATTGGGGTGGTTGCTTTCATAGTTCAGGACTTGGACTGGTGTTCCGTTGATTTGGTTGTCGAATGTGAAGTGTGTTGTGAGGCACAAGTCCAGTAGTTTAAGTATGCCGTCTTTGTTGATGGGTTCAACGTCCTGTTGTCTGTTATGTCTGATTGACCTGCAGTCTCTGACCTGCTCTTGTAACCCTTGTATCTGTACGTTGATTTGACTTCTGGTCAATGGTAACCCCTGTAAAATGGACGGTGGTAGAATACAGTGTTAACCAGTAGCGCAGTAACATGTTGAATATAAGCTGCTATCTGTGAGTCTCATCTGGCGAGAGCACATTATCTCTACAATGATTGTTATTTTCAGTCTGGTACTTTTGAAGGATCGATCCTGTTACGCTAATATTGTTGCATTTAACAGAACAGGTGCAATTTATCACAGCATTCAGCAACAATATGTCATTGAAGACTGAATACCTTTTTAATAACAGAAAGGTCTAAAATGTTAGTATCAGAAACTCTACTTTCCTGTTCGTGTTCAAATCAGACAACCTGTCCCATCGAGGTGCTCAACTTGGAACTTTTTAAACTTATTTTTTGGTTATGAGAATCGCTGGATGGGCCCATCATTTCTTGTCCGTCCGGAGTTGCCCCCTTGAGCAGGTGGTGCTGAGTCGCCTTCTTGTACCGCTGCACTCCACCTGCTGTGCGTTGAACCATGATGCTATGAGGTATGGAATTCCAGGGTTATGACCCAGCAACAATGAATAAAATGGTGAGATATTTTCAACTCAGAATGTTGACAGGTTTGGAGGGAAGCTTGAAGGTGGTGGTGTTCGCAAAAGCCTGCTGCATTTTCATTCTACATGGAAGTGCTCGTAGGTTTGAAAGGTGCTTTCTGAGGATCTTTGTAGAATTTGTGCAGTGCATCTTGTCGATAGTATACACTGCTCCTACTGAACGTTGGTGGTGAATGGAGTGAATGCTTGTGGATGTGGTGCCAAGCAATTAGGCTGTTTTGTCCTTGATGGTGTCAAGCATCTTCAGTGTCGTTGTGGCTGCACCCATTCAGGCAATTGGGGAGTATTCCATCTCACTCCTGACTTGTGCCTTGCAGATGGTGAACATGCTTTGGGAAGACAGGAGGTGAGTTATTTGCGCAGGATTCCTAGCCTCTGATCTGCTCTTATGTTTATGTGGCGAGTCCAGCTGAGTTTCTGGTCAATGGTAACCCCAAGTGTGTTGATGGGGGGTAGGGGGGTGGGGGGTGGAATTTAATGACAAATATGCTGCTGAATACCAAGTGGTTATATTGCTTCTTACTGGTGATGGTAATTGTCTGACATCTGTGTGGTGCGAGTGTTACTTGTCACTTGTCAGCCCAAGCCTGGATATTGTCCAGATCTTTTTGCATTTTGGCAAGGACTGCTTCCATACCTGAGCATTTGCGAATGGTGCTGAACATTGGGCAGTCATTGTCGGATATCCCCATTCTGACCGTATGATGGAGACAAGGCCTTTCATGAAGAAGCAGAAGATGTTTGGACCTAGATTTCATCCGAAGGGCTACTGAAGATGTTATCTAGTATGGTGACAAAACGTCTGAAAAAAAGCATTCCAGCTCATGGAGCAAACCTACATTCACATTATCCTGGGGGACTACTGCAGAGATATTCTGGAACTGATATGAATGACCTCCAACAACAATGACCGTCTTCCTATCTGTCAGGTATGACTCCAATAATGAAGTACTTGCTCGCAATATCCTTTTTGCTTGGGATCCTTGATGCCAAATTTAAAAGAATGCAGCCTTGATTCCAAGTGCTGGAATTCAGTTCATTTTTCTATGTTTGAACAAAAGCTGTGTTGAGGTCAGGAGCTGAGTGGCCCTGGTTGAATCCAAGCTGGGCGTCATGAGCAGGTTATTGCTGAGCAGGTGCTGCTTGATAGCACTGTTGATGAGTCCTTCCATCACTTTATTGATGATGGAGATTAGAATGATGAGGCGGTATTTCTGGGTTGAATTTGCCCTGCGTTTTATGTACAGAACATACTTCAGCAGTTTTTTTCCCCATTGTTGCACTCTCTTTTGCACGAGGGTTCATCATCTGGCTTGATGGGATTTTTGAGTAGTTTATATCTTGGGCCATGACATTACAGATTGTACTGGAGTATTGTCATTTTGCTATTGATGGATCACAGCGTCTTATGGATGCTCAGTCTTGAGTTGCTAGATCTGTGGGAAGGCTGTGCCATTTAGCATGGTAATAGTGCCACACAACACAATAGAGTTTATTCTCAATGTGACCGTGAGACTTTGCCTGCTCTACGACAGTGCAGTGGTCAGTATTACCGATGCTGTCATGGACAGATGTACCTGCAGTTGGTAGGTCAGGTATGTTTTTTCCCTCTCGTTAGTTCCCTCACTACCTTCTGCAGACCCAATCTAGTAGCTATGTCCTTTAGGACCCGACCAGTAGTACTGGTCAGTAGTACTGCTGCAAAACCACTCTTGGTGGTTGACTTTGAAATTCCTCAGCCAGAATACACTTTGTGCCCTTTTCACAGTCAGTGCTTTCTCCAAGTGTTGTTCAACGTGGAAGAGTACTGATTCAACTGAGGAATGACGTTACATAGTAATCAGTAATGCTGCTTTGCCCACATTTACTTTAAAGTCATGGGACTTCATAGGGTCCGGAGTTAATTTTGGGGACTCACAGAGCAACTACCTCCAGAATGTATCGCACTGAGCTGCCCTCTCTGCTGGATCGGTCCTGACCTTGGGCCAGAACATATCCAGTGATGGTGATGGTGGTGTCTGGGGTATTTCTGAAAGGTATAATTTC
>NW_025215263.1:0-1819 GCF_004010195.1 Chiloscyllium plagiosum | reverse complement strand
ACCTTACTAGTTTAAATCCTCCCAAGCAGTTCTAGCAAATGTCCCTGCCAGTATATTAGTCCCCTTCCAATTTAGGTGCAATCCGTCCTTCTTGTACAGGTCACTTCTACCCCAGAAGAGATTCCAATGATCCAAAAATGTGAATCCTTCTCCCATACACCAGCTCCTCAGCCACGCATTCATCTGCTCTATCCTCCTATTCCTGCCCTCACTAGCTCGTACACCGGGAGTAATCCAAATATTACTACTCTCGAGGACCTCCTTTTAAATTCCTGCCTAACTCTCTAATCTCCCTTCAGAATCTCAACCTTTCCTATATCGTTGGTTCCAATGTGGACAATGACCTCCTGCTGGCCCCTCTCCCCCGTGAGAACATTCTGCACCCTCCCCGAGACATCCTTGATCCTCGCACCAGGGAAACAACACAATATTCTGCTTTTTCTCTGCTGGCCACAGAAACGTCTGTCTGTACCTCGGACTAGAGAGTCCCCTAACACAATTGATCTCTTGGAACCCAACATACCCCTCATTGCATTAGAGTCAGTCTCAATACCAGAAACTTGTCTGTTCGTACTACATTCCCCTGAGAATCCATCACCCCCTACGTTTTCCAAAACAGCGTACTTGTTTGAAATGGGGATAGCCACAGAAGATTCCTGCCCTAGCTGCCTACCTCTCTTACCTTTCCTGGAGTTAGCCCATCTATAAAACTGTATCTGTGACTTTCCCCCTTCCTATTACTGCCATCCATCACATACTGTTGCAAATTCCTCATTGCCTCTAACTGTGTCTCCAACTGATCCATTCGATCTGATATGATTCACAACCAACAGCATTTATTGCAGACCTAATCCACAGTAAACATTAAAATCTCTTTAAACTCCCACATCTGACAAGAAGTACATATCACTGTTCTAAAGGCCATATTTGCTCCTTCACAATCTACAGACCCAGAAAATAATGCTATCTTACTCCTCTACAAAACACTGCCCCAGGTTAAATGAATAGTTATGGCTTATATTTTAAGTTTAAACCTGTTGGACTATAACCTAGTGTTGTGTGATTTTTAACTTACTATTAGTGAGATGAATGTATCATTAAAGTGCATTGTCTAGTTATCACTTGGTTGGTATTTGGGGAGATTTGCTGTGTTCCCTACAACATGACGGTTCCTGCACTTCAAAGGCGTTCTTGTGGCTCAGCAGAACCTCTGGGCCTGGAGACCCGGGTTCAACTCCTGCCTGCTCTGGAGGGCGTGTCTTAACATCTTGTATGTTTAAGAAGATGCCTTTGATTTGTTTGGATAGGGTCAAACTCCAATGTAGTTTGCTTCCTTGCTAGGAGAAAGTGAGGGCTGCAGATGCTGGAGATCAGAGCTGAAAAGGAGAAGGGCTCATGCCCGAAACGTCGATTCTCCTGCTGCTTGGATGCTGTCCGACCTGCTGTGCTTTTCCAGCCACACATTTTCAGCTGCTTCCTTGCTATGCTATTGAACAAAACAGAACTGCACTTGTGACTATGCACACATACTAAAGGGTTATTTTGTGAATAAGGTATATTTCGAAATGAAAAAAAAAGTCTTTGAACAGATTGATCGGAAAATACAGAAGTATTTATACGAAAGCAAACTACAAACTGGGGGCGACTCATGATGCCCCAGCTTCTAAGCACATCCTCCCAGTTGAGATCATGGATCTGTTAACTCGGTTTTTCTCTGCCCGCAGATTTCCACCGAATTTTTGCTTTTGTTTCAAAACTCCCCCGTCACTTCATTGCTCGTAAAACGCTCTGGGTAATGGTGACAGGCAGGATATATAAA
>NW_025215262.1:76368-78244 GCF_004010195.1 Chiloscyllium plagiosum | reverse complement strand
TCATGGTGATGAAGGCATTTGAGGAGGGAGGGAGGATTCTCGGGAAATGAGAGGTTTCACAGTTTAGGTGTTTTGTTAGGGCTGCAAGTGGTTACTGAGTTGGGGAGGGTGTAAGCACTGGTGGATATTACATAAACATGTGGTTTTGGTTGCAATGCAGGAAGAGGATTCAGGAAGCTGGGGAGTATGGGGTCTGAACGAGGTTACACAAATGAGAAGAATTGTCAGGAGTGGAGGTGTTTACAGAGACAGCAATGGTCTGATCTGGAGCAGAGGACCCAGATTGGGAGGGATGTGGGGACTGGAGGTGGTTTCACAGGGAGGGAGGTCCATAGACCCACAGGAGGTTACACAAATGTGCAGAGCTGTAGGGCTGACGGGTTCATGGAGATGGGGAGGAGGGAGGGATAGAGAAGTGTACAGGGATAAGGATGTTTGTAGGCCAGGGCTGGATCACAGACAGGGACTGTTTTAGGGAGCTGAGCAGATTACAAAGTTAAAAATGTTTGTATTGACTAGAAGAACAAACAGAGATATGCAGGGTAGTCGTGACTGAAGATGTTTATAGACATAGGAAGGCTTAGGTTCTGGGGGTTATGGAGGCTGTGGAATCTGGATTTCTGTTCAGAGACTGGGATAACAATTTTGGTCAGAAACAGTTTCACAGATAAGGGAGCAGAGCACAAACAGGAGGAAGTTGTAGAGGAAGGTGATGTCTAAACAGATAGTGGTGTAAGAACTGGACAAGGTTAGGAAGATGGGTAGATGGTGGATACACAGAAGGAGCTTACATTGACAAGGGTTGATAGTGACAGCAGGGTGTTAAATAGATGGTAGGTTTTGTAGGGACTGGATTGGGAGCGGCACAGGCATGGAGTGAGTTCGACAGATCAGGATTACTGCAGAACCTGAGAGGATTACACTGATAGGGATGGTGGTCGGATCTCCACAGACTTTTGGTGTTTCGGGACTGGAAGAGATTTGGTAGATAGGGAGGGATGTAAGAGCTGCAGGAGCTTATGGAGAGTTGAAGAGTTGGAGCAAATTGCAGAGGTAGGTTTCTCAGACAGGAGTAGGTTGGAGATAGTGAGGGTTGTGTGGTCTGAGTAAGTCAAAAAGAGGAGGGTTTTCGCGACTGGAAGAGGTTACACTGACAGGGACAGTTGAAGAGACTGAAGCAAATATGCATGGAGAAGGTCACACAGAGAGGGAGGTGAGTAGGGACTGAAGGTGAATACACAGACATGGAGGGTTGTATTGTTAGACGGAGCTGAGAGGGATAGGGACTGGTGTAGGGATTTACACAGATAGGGAAGGTTGTGTTTTTGGAGAAGGTTACACTGATACAGACAGTGTTAGGGAGTGTTTAGTGATCTACAGAGGAGCTCAGAGAGAATGTATTATGGGGAGTGGAGGAGATTACAGACACAGAGATGGCTGTCGGGTTGAAAAGAGCTTCTACAGATCCTCAGTGCTGTAAAGCTGGAGGGAGGTTATAACAGTGAGTGTTGACAAGACTTAATTACTTCACTGATATAGAGCAGGTCTCAGCACGTAACTGTCAAAGGGAAGTTGAGACAGTCCAGATGAGTTTTCAGAGATACAAATGTTTATGGGAGTTTCAAGAGGGAACAATGATTGGGAGTGCTGTACCAAATGGTAATAGTTACAGGGAGGGTTCTAAAAGCAGGAAGAGGTGACAGACATATCGATCTTTGCAAGGACTGAAGAAGCTTATGTAGGCAAGGAGTGCTTTAGAGTCTGGAGGAGATTACAGTGTTACGGAGAATATTGGGGATAAGGCAAGGTGTAAGAGACGGGGATGGTTGACAGGGCTGGACAATAACCTGAATAGAATCGCCATCGTGTGCAACCA
>NW_025215262.1:74492-75331 GCF_004010195.1 Chiloscyllium plagiosum | reverse complement strand
CAGACACACAGCGAGGGAAGGACATGCACACACACAAAGTGAGGGGGATACACGCAGACACACAGCGAGGGAGGGACACACACACACAAATCGAGGGAGGGACACACACAGCGAGGGGAGACACACACTCACACAGCGAGGGAGGGACACGCACACACGCAGCGACGGAGGGACACGCACACACGCAGCGAGGGTGGAACACACGCAGCGAGGGTGGAACACACACACGCAGCGGGGGTGGAACACACACACGCAGCGGGGGTGGAAAACACACACGCAGCGGGGGTGGAAAACACACACGCAGCGGGGGTGGAACACACACACACAGCGGGGTGGAACACACACACACAGCGGGGGTGGAACACACACACACAGCGAAGGGGGAAACATGCATATGCACACACACAGACACAGTGAGGGAAGGAAAGGCACACAGAGTGAGGGGAGGACATGCACACACACAGCGAGGGAGGGACTCACACAGACGTGCAACGAAGGCAGGCACACACACACACACACACACACACAGTGAGGGAAGGACATGCACACACAGCAAGGGAGGGACACGCTGAGACTCGCAGCGTGGGATGGACACGCATGCACACAGTGAGGGAGCGACATGCACACACACAGCGAGGGAGGGACACGCACACACACACAGGGAGGGTGGGACACGCACACACACAGCGAGGGAGGAACACACACACACACAGCAAGGGTGGGACACGCACACACACAGCGAGGGAGCGACACGCACACACACAGCGAGGGAGTGACACGCACACACACAGCGAGGGAGAAACACGCACACACACAGCGAGGGAGGGACACGCACACAC
>NW_025215262.1:68269-74466 GCF_004010195.1 Chiloscyllium plagiosum | reverse complement strand
CACACACACACACAGCGAGGGAGGCACACACACACACACACACAGCGAGGGAGGGACACACACACACACAGCGAGGGGGGGACACACACACACACAGCGAGGGGGGGACACACACACACACAGCGAGGGGGGGACACACACACACACAGCGAGGGGGGGACACACACACACACAGCGAGGGGGGGACACAAACACACACAGCGAGGGAGAGACACACACACACACAGCGAGGGAGCGACACGCACACACACAGCGAGGGAGCGACACGCACACACACAGCGAGGGAGCGACACGCACACACATAATGAGGGAGGGACACACAGCAAAAGAGGGACAAGCACACACACCGCGAGGGGGAGGGCATGTGCACACAAATTGAGAGGGGCACACACACGCAAAGCGATGGAGGGACACGCATAAATACACACAGTGAGGGGGATACATGCAGACATACAGCGAGGGAGGGACACACACGCAAACCAAATGAGGGACACGCAAGCACACACACAGTGTGAGGAATACAGGCAGACACACAGCGAGGGAGGGACACACACACTGCGAGGGACGGGGACACACACACAGTGAGGGAAGGACGCGCACACATATAGAGGGCATGTGCGCAGAAATTGAGAGAGGGCACGGACACACAGCGAGAGGGGACACACAGACATGGCAAGGATGGGACACACACACACAGCAAGGTGGTCACGCACTCACACACACAAGGGACGGAGACACACACACATGCAAAGCGAGGGAGGTTCACGGACACATACATACACACACATACGCAGAGCAAGGGAGGCACATGCACACACGCTCACACAAACACAAGGGACAGACACACAAACGCAAAGCGAGGGAGGGACTGTGGTGAAACGGTTAAAAATTATGTCCCAATACATGTGTGAATCTAACCGGAATGGAGGTGTTGCTTAGTCCCGTGTGAATCTTATTACACACCTCCCCGTGTGAATCTTCTTATCTGTATGTAACCAGAATGGAATGTGTTTTTTAGCCTTGCTTTGCTGTTCACATGAATGTTTATATCTGGAAAAGAGTATATCAGCTGGAAAAGTCTCCAGTTCGGTGAGTCTGCTCCGGGGTTACGTTTAACCGCCGAGCGTGGGTTGTTGGCAACCGCTCTACGAGAACTGACGGCTCCCAGTTCCGGTAACATGTAGAGTGAGTATAAGCCAGACCCGTTGTAAGTTTGTGGCGACGCTGCGGGGAATAAAATGCTCATATTCTAGCAGACTCGCCTCTTGGCTGTTTGTTCTGTGTCAGACTACTCTCCTACGAACCTGACCTTGAGAATTTTTTAAAACAGGGACACGCACACACACACACACACAAACACAGAGCAAGGGAGGGACATACACTCATACACACAAGGGACGGACACACACGCAGAGCGAGAGAGGGACACGCACAGATACACACAAACACACACACACACAGAGCAAGGTAGGGACACGTGCACACACAGCGAGGGAGGGCCACAAACTAGAGCGAGGGAGCGACATACAAACACACACATTGAGGGGGTTACCCACAGACACACAACGAGGGAGGGACATGTACACACACACAGAGCGAGGGAGGGAAACACACACACACACACACACATACAGCGAAGGAAGGGACACACACACACACAGAGCGAGGGAGGGACGTACACACACACAAATGGACACACACAGCGAGAGATGGACACGCACACAGTAAGTGAGGGACATGCACACACAGCGAGAGTGGGGCACGCACACAGCAAGGGAGGAACAACACACACACACACACATACACAGCGAGGGAGGGACACACAAACAGCGAGGGAGTGAAACGTACACACACACAGTGAGAGAGTGACACACACACACACACACACACACAGAGCGAGAGAGGAACACACAAACACAGCAAGGGAAGGACATGCACACACACAGTGATGGAGGATCATAGACAAACACACACAGCGAGTGAGGGACACACAGGGAAAGAGGGACAAGCACACACACGGCGAGGGGGAGGAAATGTACACAGAAAGTGAATGGGGGCACGCACACACAGTGAGGGAGGGACACACGAACACACAGCAAGGGGGGACATGCACTCATACAGCGAGTGGGATATACACAAAGAGCAAGGGAGGGCGACACATACACATACACACAGCGAGGGAGTGACACGCACACACAACAAGAGGGACACACACACACACAGAGCGAGGGAGGGACATGCACACATTCACACAGGTAAGGTGATACACGCAAACACACAGCGAGGGAAGGACACACACACTCACACAGCGTGGGAGGGACACACCGGCACAGTGAGGAAGTGACACGCATACACACACACACTCACATACACTGTAAGAGGGACACACATACACATAGCAAGAGGGGGACACACACAGCGAGGGACGGACACACACACACACACACACAGAGGGAGGGGAAGGACATGCACACACACAGCGAGGGAGGGATATACACAAGCACAAAGAGCGAGATAGGGACACGCACATAAACAACAAGGGAGGGATATGCGCACACACAGGGAAGGAGGGACAAGCAGACACAAGGCGAGGTTGAGGGCATGTATACAGAAATTGAGAGGGGGCACGCACACACAGCGAGAGGGGACACACACAGACATAGCGAGGGAGGGACACGCACACAAAGCAAGGGGGTCAGGCACTCGCACAGTGAGGGGCGATGCGGACACACAATGGTGGGGATATGCACAAAGAGCAAGGGAGGGACACACACACAAGGTATGGACACACTCACAGAGCGAGGGAGTGACACGCACACACACAGCAAGAGGCACACACACACATGCACAAAGCAAGGGAGGGATATGCACACATACACAGACACACAGCAAGGGAGGGACACACACACAGTGTGGGAGTGACACGCATATACACACACACGCATCGAGGAAAGGACACTCACATACACTGTAAAAGGGTTACACATATTCATAGCAAGAGGGGACACGTACACACAGCGAGGGATGGACACGCGCATGCTCAAGCACACAAACACAGACACACAGTGTGAGAGGGACACGCACACACACAGCCAGGGAGGGATATGGACACACACACATGCACAGAGCAAGAGAGGGACACGCGCACAAACAGTGAGGGGGAGACACATGCATACACAACAAGGGAGGGCCACATACACACACACGTACAGCAAGAGTAACACACATACACAGAGAGCGAGGGAGACACACACACACACACACACCGACAGCGAGGGAAGGACACGCACACACAGTGAGGGAGCGACATGTGCATGCACAAGCACACAAACACAGACACACACAGTGAGAGAGGGACACGCCATCACACAGACAGGGGGAGACATGCACACACACACACACACAGAGCAAGGGGGGACACACGCACACACAGCGAGGGTGCGACACATGCACACATGGCGAGGGAGGGCCATGCACACACACACGCAGCAAGAGGGACTTACACACACAGAGCAAGGGAGAAACTCACACACACAGTGAGGGAGGGACATGCACACACACAGACAGCGAGGGTGGGACCACACACACACACACACACACCCACATGCAGCGAGAGGGCGACACATGCACACACAGCGAGGAAGGGCCACAAACACACACACGCACAGCAAGAGGGATACACACACAGAGCGAGGGAGGGACACACACGCACACACAGAGCGAGGGAGGGGGACACACACACACACACGCACAGCAAGAGGGATACACACACAGACAGCGAGGGAGCCACACGTGCAAGCACACAAACACAGACACACACAGCGAGAGAGGGACACGCACACACAGCCAGGGAGGGAGGGACGCACAGACACACACAGCGAGAGAGGGACATGTACGCACACAGCCAGAGAGGGACATGCATACACAGCGTGGGAGGGACATGCATACACAGCGTGGGAGGGACATGCACACACACACACACACACACACACAGAGCAAGGGAGGGATACACACACACACAGCAAGGGGGGGGACAGGCAAACACACACACAAACAGAGCAAGGGAGGGATACGCACACACACAGCAAGGGGGGGACACGCAAACACACACACACACACATACACACAGAGCAAGGGAGGGATACGCTCACACACAGCAAGGGGGGGACACGCAAACACACACACACACAAACAGAGCAAGGGAGGGACACGCAAACACACACACACACATACACACAGAGCAAGGGAGGGACACGCACACACAGCAAGGGGGAACGCACGCACACACAGCGAGGGAGGGACACACACACAGCGAGGAAGACACACACACATGCGCAGGTGGGACACGCAGAGAAGGGGGACACACAAGAACACAGCGAGGGAAGGACATGCACACACAGTGGGGGAAGGACATGCACGCGCACTTACAGAGAGAGCAAGGGACACACACACAGAGCGAGTGAGGGACACGCTGAGACACGCAGCGAGGGAGGGAGCATGGACACACACAGCGAGGGTGGGACACGCACACACACAGCGAGGGAGGGACACTCACACACACATAGCGAGGGAGGGACATGCACAAATACACACACACACACATGCACACACACATATACACACACACACAGAGCGATGGAGGGATACGCACATCCACCCAGTGAGGGGAATACACGCGGACACATGGCGAGGGAGCGACACACACAGCGAGGGACAGGGACACACACAGGCAAAGTGAAGGACGGACACGCAAACACACACAGTGAGGGTGATATACGCAGACACACAGCGAAGGAGGGACATTACACACACAGCGAGGGACGGGGACACACACGCAAAGCGAAGGAGGGACACGCGCACATCCACACACACACAAACACAGAGCAAGGGAGAGGCACGCACACACAGTGAGGAAGGGACAAACACACACTCTTACGATAAGGGGAATACACGAGGACAGACAGTGAGGGAGGGACACACACATACACTGCAAGGGAGGGACACGCACACACCAGGAAGGAGGGACAAGCACACACATGTCGAGGGGAGGGCATGTGCATAGAAATTGAGAGGGGGCACAAACACAGCGAGATAGGACACACACAGACACGGCAAGGGTGGGACACGCACACAGCAAGCTGGTCACACACTCACGCACACAAGGGACGGACACACACGAAGCGAGGGAGTGACACGCACACATACATACACACACAAACACAGAGCAAGGGAGATACATGCACACACGCACACATGCACACAAGGGACGGACACACACACGCAAAGCGAGAGAGGGACACGCACAGATACACACACACACACACACACACACACACACACACATAAACACAGAGCAAGGGACAGACGCGTGCACACACAGCGAGGGAGGGACACAAACAAACAGATAGGGAGCGACATACAAACACACACAGCGAGGTGATTATCCGCAGACACACGGCGAGGGAGGGTCACACACAGCGAGGGACAGGGACACACATACTCAAAGCGAAGGAGGGACACGCAAACACACACACATTGAGCGGGATACACGCAGACACACAGCGAGGGAGGGACACACTCACACTGCAAGGGACGGGGACAATTACATGCAAAGCGAAGGAGTGACACGCACACATACACACACACACACACACACACACACACACACAGCAAGGGAGAGACATGCAGACAGAGCGAGGGAGGGACACACACACTGTGAGGAACGGGGACACACACACGCAAAGTGAAGGAGGGACACACACACAGCGAGGCAGGGACACACGCACATACACACACACACAAACACAGAGCAAGTGAGATATGCGCACACACAGCGTGGGAGGGGCAAACACACACTCTTACTGTGAGGGGAATACACGCAGACAGACAGCAAGGGAGGGACAGGCACATACACTGCAAGGGAGGGACACACACACACCGTGAAGGAGGGACAAGCACTCACATGTCGAGGGGGAGGGCATGTGCACAGAAATTGAGAGGGGGCACACACATACAGCAAGAGAGGACACACACAGCCACGGCAAGGGTGGGACACGCGCACACAGCAAGCTGGTCACACACTCGCACACATAAGGGACGGACACACACACGCGAAGCGAGGGAGTGACACACACACATACATACACACACAAACAGAGCAAGGGAGGGATATGCACACGCGCACACATGCACACAAG